>NW_026688245.1:0-161131 GCF_030445035.2 Dasypus novemcinctus | reverse complement strand
TCCTTCAGTTTTTGTGCTAACATTCGTATCTCTAAAAGTAACATTTCCTATATAGGAACCATAACCTAGGGTATAGCACCTAACTCTTTAAGCCTAAATGAAACAACATGGCACATATGTTTTACTTCTGAGAACTAAGCATTGTGTGCAGAGATTTTGCAGCTATCTCCTTTCCTTCAGTTTTTGTGCTAACATTCGTATCTCTCAAACTAGCATTTCATATATAGGAAAGCTTCTCAGAGGTTATAGCACCTAACTCTTTAAACCTAAATGATACAACATGGCACATATGATTTACTTCTGAGAACTAAGCATTGTGTGCAGAGATTTTGCAGCTATCTCCTTTCCTTCAGTTTTTGTGCTAACATTCGTATCTCCAGAACTAGCATTTCCTATACAGGAAAGCATAACCGTGGGTATAGCACCTAACTCTTTAAACCTAAATTAACCAACATCGCACATATGATTTACTTCGGAGAACTAAGCATTGTATGCAGAGATTTTGCAGCTATCTCCTTTCCTTCAGTTTTTGTGCTAACATTCGTATCTCTAAAACTAGCATTTCATATAAAGGAAAGCATTACCGCGGGTATAGCTCCTAACTCTTTAAACCTAAATGAAACAACATGGCACATATGATTTACTTCTGAGATCTAAACATTGTGTGCAGAGATTTTGCAGCCATCTCCTTTCCTTTAGTTTTTCTGCTAACAAACCTATATCTGAAACTAGCATTTACACTATAGGATAGCATTACCGCGGGTATAGCACCGAACTCTTTAAACCTAAATGAAACAACATGGCACATATGATTTACTTCTGAGAACTAAGCATTGTGCGCAGAGATTTTGCAACTACCTCCTTTCCTTCAGTATTTTGCTAACATTCGTATCTCTAAAACTAGCATTTACACTATAGGAAAGCATTACCGCGGGTATAGCACCTAACTCTTTAAACCTAAATCAAACAACATTGCACATATGATTTACTTCTGAGAACTAAGCATTGTGTGCAGAGATTTTGCAGGTATCTCCTTTCCTTCAGTTTTTGTGCTAACATTCGTATCTCTGGAACTAGCATTTCCTATACAGGAAAGCATAACCGAGGGTATAGCACCTAACTCTTAAACTTAATGAAACAACATGGTACATATGATATACTTCTGAGAACTAAGCATTGTTTGCAGAGATTTTGCAGCTATCTCCTTTCCTTCAGTTTTTGTGCTATCATTCGTATCTCCAGAACTAGCATTTCCTATAAAGGAAAGCATAACCGAGGGTATAGCACCTAACTCTTTAAACCTAAATGAAACAGCATGGCACATGTGATTTACTTCTGAGAAGTAATCATTGTAAGCAAAGATTTGCAGCTATCTCCTTTCCTTCAGTTTTTGTGCTAACATTCTTATCTATAAAACTAGCATTTCCTTTATAGGAAAGCATAACCTAGGGTATACCACCTAACTCTTTAAACCTAAATGAAACAACATGGCACATATGATTTACTTCTGAGAACTAAGCATTGTGTGCAGAGATTTTGCAGCTATCTCCTTTCCTTCAGTTTTTGTGCTAACATTCGTATCTCTAAAACTAGCATTTCATATATAGGAAAGCTTCACAGAGGTTATAGCACCTAACTCTTTAAACCTAAATGAAACCACATGGCACATATGATTTACTTCTGAGAACTAAGCATTGTGTGCAGAGATTTTGCAGCTATCTCCTTTCCTTCAGTTTTTGTGCTAAAATTCGTATCTCCAGAAATAGCATTTCCTATACAGGAAATTATAACCGAGGGTATAGCACCTAACTCTTTAAACCTAAATTAAACAACATCGCACATATGATTTACTTCGGAGAACTAAGCATTGTGTGTAGAGATTTTGCAGCTATCTCCTTTCCTTCAGTTTTTGAGCTAACATTCGTATCTCTAAAACTAGCATTTCCTATAAAGGAAAGCATTACCGCAGGTATAGCACCTAACTCTTTAAACCTAAATGAAACATCATGGCACATATGATTTACTTCTGAGATCTAAACATTGTGTGCAGAGATTTTGCAGCTATCTCCTTTCCTTTAGTTTTTGTGCTAACAAACCTGTATCTGAAACTAGCATTTACACTATAGGATAGCATTACCGTGGGTATAGCACCGAACTATTTAAACCTAAATGAAACATCATGGCACATATGATTTACTTCTGAGAACTAAGCATTGTACAGAGAGATTTTGCAACTACCTCCTTTCCTTCAGTTTTTGTGCTAACATTCGTATCTCCAGAACTAGCATTTCCTATACAGGAAAGCATAACTGAGGGTATAGCACCTAACTCTTTAAACCTAAATGAAACAACATGGCACATATGATTTACTTCTGAGAACTAAGATTTGTGTGCAGAGGTTTTGCAGCTATCTCCTTTCCGTCAGTTTTTGTGCTAACTTTCCTATGTCTAAAACATGCATTTACACTATAGGAAAGCATTACCGCGGGTATAGCACTTATCTGTTTAAACCTAAATGAAACAACATGGCACATATGATTTACTTCTGAGAACTAAGCATTGTCTGCAGAGATTTTGCAGCTATCTCCTTTCCTTCAGTTTTTGTGCTAACATTCGTACACCCAGAACTAGCCTTTCCTATACAGGAAAGCATAACCGAGGGTATAGCACATAACTTTTTAAACCTAAATGAAACAACATAGCACATATGATTTATTTCTGAGAACTAAGCATTGTGTGCAGAGATTTTGCAGCTATCTCCTTTCCTTCAGTTTTTGTGCTAACATTCGTATCTCCAGAACTAGCATTTCCTATACAGGAAAGCATAACCGAGGGTATAGGACCTAACTCTTAAACCTAAATAAAACAGCACAGCACATATGATTTACTTCTGAGAACTAAGCATTGTGTGCAGAGATTTTGCAGCTATCTCCTTTCCTTCAGTTTTTGTGCTAACATTCTTAACTCTAAAACTAGCTTTTCCTATAAAGGAAAGCATAACCGAGGGTATAGCACCTAACTCTTTCAACCTAAATTAAAAATGATGGCACATATGATTTACTTCTCAGAACTATGCATTGTGTGCAGAGATTTTGCAGCTATCTCCTTTCCTTCACTTTATGTGCTAACATTCATATGTCTAAAAATAGCATTTACACTATAGGAAAGCATTACCGCGGGTTTAGCACCTAACTCTTTAAACCTATATCAAACAACATTGCACATATGATTTACTTCTGAGAACTAAGCATTGTGTGTAGAGATTTTGCAGCTATCTCCTTTCCTTCAGTTTTTGTGCTAACATTCGTATCTATAAAACTAGCATTTCCTATATAGGAAAGCATAACCTAGGGTATAGCACCTAACTCTTTAAACCTAAATGAAACAACATGGCACATATGATTTATTTCTGAGAACAAAGCATTGTGTGTAGAGATTTTGCAGCTATCTCCTTTCCTTCAGTTTTTCTGCTAACATTCGTATCTATAAAACTAGCATTTCCTATATAGGAAAGCATAACCTAGGGTATAGCACCTAACTCTTTAAACCTAAATGAAACAACATGGCACATATGATTTACTTCTTAGAACTAAGCATTGTGTGCAGAGATTTTGCAGCTATCTCCTTTCCTTCAGTTTTTGTGCTAACATTCCTATGTCTAAAACTAGCATTTACACTATAGAAAAGCATTACCGCGGGTATAGCACCTAACTTTTTAAACATAAATGAAACAACATGGCACATATCATTCACTTCTGAGAAGTAAGCACTTTGTGCAGAGATTTTGCAGCTGTCTCCTTTCCTTCAGTTTTTGTGCTAACATTCGTATCTCTAAAACTAGCATTTCCTACATAGGAAACCATAACCGAGGATAGAGCACCTAACTCTTAAACCTAAATAAAACAGCATGGCATATATGATTTCCTTCGGAGAACTAAGCATTGTGTGCAGAGATTTGCAGCTATCTCCTTTCCTTCAGTTTTTGTGCTAACCTTCCTATGTCTCAAACATGCATTTACACTATAGGAAAGCATTACCGCACGTATAGCACCTAACTGTTTAAACCTAAATGAAACAACATGGCACATATGATTTACTTCTGGGAACTAAGCAGTGTGTGCAGAGATTTTGCAGCTATCTCCTTTCCTTCAGTTTTTGTGCTAACATTCGTGCCTCCAGAACTAGCATTTCCTATACAGGAATGCATAACCGAGGGTATAGCACCTAACTCTTTAAACCTAAATGAAACAACAAGGCACATATGATTTACTTTTGAGAACTAAGCATTGTGTGCAGAGATTTTGCAGCTATCTCCTTTCCTTTAGTTTTTGTGCTAACAAACCTATATCTGAAACTAGCATTTACACTATAGGATAGCATTACCGCGGGTATAGCACCGAACTCTTTAAACCTAAATGAAACAACATGGCACATATGATTTACTTCTGAGAACTAAGCATTGTGCGCAGAGATTTTGCAACTACCTCCTTTCCTTCAGTTTTTTGCTAACATTCGTATCTGTAAAACTAGCATTTACACTATAGGAAAGCATTACCGCGGGTATAGCACCTAACTCTTTAAACCTAAATCAAACAACATTGCACATATGATTTACTTCTGAGAACTAAGCATTGTGTGCAGAGATTTTGCAGGTATCTCCTTTCCTTCAGTTTTTGTGCTAACATTCGTATCTCCGGAACTAGCATTTCCTATAGAGGAAAGCATAACGGAGGGTATAGCACCTAACTCTTAAACTTAATGAAACAACATGGCACATATGATATACTTCTGAGAACTAAGCATTGTGTGCAGAGATTTTGCAGCTATCTCCTTTCCTTCAGTTTTTGTGCTATCATTCGTATCTCCAGAACTAGCATTTCCTATAAAGGAAAGCATAACCGAGGGTATAGCACCTAACTCTTTAAACCTAAATGAAACAGCATGGCACATGTGATTTACTGCTGAGAAGTAAGCATTGTATGCAGAGATTTGCAGCTATCTCCTTTCCTTCAGTTTTTGTGCTAACATTCATATGTCTAAAACTAGCATTTACACTATAGGAAAGCATTACCGCGGGTATAGCACCTAACTCTTTAAACCTAAATCAAACAACATTGCACATATGATTTACTTCTGAGAAATAAGCATTGTGTGTAGAGGTTTTGCAGCTACCTCCTTTCCTTCAGTTTTTGTGCTAACATTCGTGTCTATAAAACTAGCATTTCCTATATAGGAAAGCTTAACCTAGGGTATAGCACCTAACTCTTTAAACGTAAATGAAACATCATGGCACATATGATTTACTTCTGAGAACTAAGCATTGTGTGCAGAGATTTTGCAGCTATGTCCTTTCCTTCAGTTTTGTGCTAACATTCGTATCTCTAAAACAAGCATTTCATATATAGGAAAGCAACACAGAGGTTATAGCATCTAACTCTTTAAACCTAAATGAAACAACATGGCACATATGATTTACTTCTTAGAACTAAGCATTGTTTGCAGAGATTTTGCAGCTATCTCCTTTCCTTCAGTTTTTGTGGTAACATTCCTATGTCTAAAACTAGCATTTACACTGTAGAAAAGCATTACCGCGGGTATAGCACCTAACTCTTTAAACATAAATGAAACAACATGGCACATATCATTTACTTCTGAGAAGTAAGCACTTTGTGCAGAGATTTTGCAGCTGTCTCCTTTCCTTCAGTTTTTGTGCTAACATTCGTATCTCTAAAACTAGCATTTCCTACATAGGAAACCATAACCGAGGGTAGAGCACCTAACTCTTAAACCTAAATAAAACAGCATGGCATATATGATTTCCTTCAGAGAACTAAGCATTGTGTCCAGAGATTTGCAGCTATCTCCTTTCCTTCAGTTTTTGTGCTAACATTCCTATGTCTCAAACTTTCATTTACACTATAGGAAAGCATTACCGCACGTATAGCACCTAACTGTTTAAACCTAAATGAAACAACATGGCACATATGATTTACTTCTGAGAACTAAGCAGTGTGTGCAGAGATTTTGCAGCTATCTCCTTTCCTTCAGTTTTTGTGCTAACATTCGTGCCTCCAGAACTAGCATTTCCTATACAGGAATACATAACTGAGGGTATAGCACCTAACTCTTTAAACCTAAATGAAACAGCAAGGCACATATGATTTACTTTTGAGAACTAAGCATTGTGTGCAGAGAGTTTGCAGCTATCTCCTTTCCTTCAGTTTTTGTGCTAACATTCGTATCTCTAAAAGTAACTTTTCCTATATAGGAAAGCATAACCGAGGGTATAGCACCTAACTCTTTAAACCTAAATGAAACAACATGGCACATATGATTTACTTCTGAGAACTAAGCATTGTGTGCAGAGATTTTGCAGCTATCTCCTTTCCTTCAGTTTTTGTGCTAACATTCGTATCTCTAAAAGTATCATTTCCTATATAGGAAAGCATAACCTAGGGGATAGCACCTAACTCTTTAAACCTAAATGAAACAACATTGCACATATGATTTACTTCTGAGAACTAAGCATTGTGTGCAGAGATTTTGCAGCTATCTCCTTTCCTTCAGTTTTTGTGCTAACATTCGTATCTCTAATACTAGCATTTCATATATAGGAAAGCTTCTCAGAGGTTATAGCACCTAACTCTTTAAACCTAAATGAAACAACATGGCACATATGATTTACTTCTGAGAACTAAGCATTGTGTGCAGAGATTTTGCAGCTATATCCTTTACTTCAGTTTTTGTGCTAACATTCATATCTCCATAACTAGCATTTCCTATACAGGAAAGCATAACCGAGGGTATAGCACCTTACTCTTTAAACCTAAATTAAACAACATCGCACATATGATTTACTTCGGAGAACTAAGCACTGTGTGCAGAGATTTTGCAGCTATCTCCTTTCCTTCAGTTTTTGTGCTAACATTCGTATCTCTAAAACTAGCATTTCCTATAAAGGAAAGCATTACCGCGGGTATAGCACCTAACTCTTTAAACCTAAATGAAACAACATGGCACATATGATTTACTTCTGAGATCTAAACTTTGTGTGCAGAGATTTTGCAGCTATCTCCTTTCCTTTAGTTTTTGTGCTAACAAACCTATATCTGAAACTAGCATTTACACTATAGGATAGCATTACCGCGGGTATAGCACCGAACTCTTTAAACCTAAATGAAACAACATGGCACATATGATTTACTTCTGAGAACTAAGCATTGTGTGCAGAGGTTTTGCAGCTATTTCCTTTCCTTCAGTTTTTGTGCTAACATTCCTATGTCTAAAACTTGCATTTACACTATAGGAAAGCATTACCGCGGGTATAGCACTTATCTGTTTAAACCTAAATGAAACAACATGGCACACATGATTTACTTCTGAGAACTAAGCATTGTGTGCAGAGGTTTTGCAGCTATCTCCTTTCCTTCAGTTTTTGTGCTAACATTCCTATGTCTAAAACTTGCATTTACACTATAGGAAAGCATTACCGCGGGTATAGCCCTTATCTGTTTAAACCTAAATGAAACAAAATGGCACATATGATTTACTTCTGAGAACTAAGCATTGTGTGCAGAGATTTTGCAGCTATCTCCTTTCCTTCAGGTTTTGTGGTAACATTCGTACCTCCAGAACTAGCCTTTCCTATACAGGAAAGCATAACCGAGGGTATAGCACATAACTCTTTAAACCTAAATGAAACAACATGGCACATATGATTTACTTCTAAGAACTAAGCATTGTGTGCAGAGATTTTACAGCTATCTCCTTTCCTTCAGTTTTTGTGCTAACATTCGTATCTCCAGAACTAGCATTTCCTATGCAGGAAAGCATAACCGAGGGTATAGGACCTAACTCTTAAACCTAAATAAAACAGCACAGCACATATGATTTACTTCTGAGAACTAAGCATTGTGTGCAGAGATTTTGCAGCTATCTCCTTTCCTTCAGTTTTTGTGCTAACATTCTTAACTCTAAAACTAGCATTTCCTATAAAGGAAAGCATAACCGAGGGTATAGCACCTAACTCTTTAAACCTAAATGAAACAACATGGCACATATGATTTACTTCTGAGAACTACGCATTGTGTGCAGAGATTTTGCAGCTATATCCTTTCCTTCACTTTTTGTGCTAACATTCATATGTCTAAAACTAGCCTTTACACTATAGGAAAGCATTTCCGCGGGTTTAGCACCTAACTCTATAAACCTATATCAAACAACATTGCACATATGATTTACTTCTGAGAACTAAGCATTGCGTGTAGAGATTTTGCAGCTATCTCCTTTCCTTCAGTTTTTGTGCTAACATTCGTATCTATAAAACTAGCATTTCCTATATAGGAAAGCATAACCTAGGGTATAGCACCTAACTCGTTAAACCTAAATGAAACAACATGGCACATATGATTTATTTCTGAGAACTAAGCATTGTGTGCAGAGATTTTGCAGCTATCTCCTTTCCTTCAGTTTTTGTGCTAACATTCGTATCTCTAAAACTAGCATTTCATATATAGGAAAGCTTCACAGAGGTTATAGGACCTAACTCTTTAAACCTAAATGAAACAACATGGCACATATGATTTACTTCTGAGAACTACGCATTGTGTGCCGAGATTTTGCAGCTATCTCCTTTCCTTCAGTTTTTGTGCTAACTTTCATATGTCTAAAACTAGCATTTACACTATAGGAAAGCATTACCGCGGGTATAGCACCTAACTCTTTAAACCTAAATCAAACAACATTGCACATATGATTTACTTCTGAGAACTAAGCGTTGTGTGTAGAGATTTTGCAGCTATCTCCTTTCCTTCAGTTTTTGTGCTAACATTCGTATCTATAAAACTAGCATTTCCTATATAGGAAAGCATTACCGTGGGTATAGCACCTAACTCTTTAAACCTAAATGAAACAACATGGCACATATGATTTACTTCTTAGAACTAAGCATTGTGTGCAGAGATTTTGCAGCTATGTCCTTTCCTTCAGTTTTTTGCTAACATTCGTATCTCTAAAACTAGCATTTCATATATAGGAAAGCAACACAGAGGTTATAGCATCTAACTCTTTAAACCTAAATGAAACAACATGGCACATATGATTTACTTCTGAGAACTAAGAATTGTGTGCAGAAGTTTTGCAGCTATCTCCTTTCCTTCAGTTTTTGTGCTAACATTCCTATGTCTAAAACTTGCATTTACACTATAGGAAAGCATTACCGCGGGTATAGCACTTATCTGTTTAAACCTAAAAGAAACAACATGGCACATATGATTTACTTCTGAGAACTAAGCATTGTGTGCAGAGATTTTGCAGCTATCTCCTTTCCTTCAGTTTTTGTGGTAACATTCGTACCTCCAGAACTAGCCTTTCCTATACAGGAAAGCATAACCGAGGGTATAGCACATAACTCTTTAAACCTAAATGAAAAACATGGCACATATGATTTACTTCTAAGAACTAAGCATTGTGTGCAGAGATTTTACAGCTATCTCCTTTCCTTCAGTTTTTGTGCTAAAATTCGTATCTCCAGAACTAGCATTTCCTATGCAGGAAAGCATAACCGAGGGTATAGGACCTAACTCTTAAACCTAAATAAAACAGCACAGCACATATGATTTACTTCTGAGAACTAAGCATTCTGTGCAGAGATTTTGCAGCTATCTCCTTTCCTTCAGTTTTTGTGCTAACATTCTTATCTCTAAAAGTAGCATTTCCTATAAAGGAAAGCATAACCGAGGGTATAGCACCTAACTCTTTAAATCTAAATGAAACAACATGGCACATATGATTTACTTCTGAGAACTACTCACTGTGTGCAGAGATTTTGCAGCTATCTCCTTTCCTTCAGTTTTTGTGCTAACATTCATATGTCTAAAACTAGCATTTACACAATAGGAAAGAATTACCGCGGGTATAGCACCTAACTCTTTAAACCTAAATCAAACAACATTGCACATATGATTTACTTCTGAGAACTAAGCGTGGTGTGTAGAGATTTTGCAGCTATCTCCTTTCCTTCAGTTTTTGTGCTAACATTCGTATCTATAAAACTAGCATTTCCTATATAGGAAAGCATAACCTAGGGTATAGCACCTAACTCTTTAAACCTAAATGAAATAACATGGCACATATGATTTACTTCTTAGAACTAAGCATTGTGTGCAGAGATTTTGCAGCTATCTCCTTTCCTTCAGTTTTTGTGCTAACATTCGTATCTCTAAAAGTACCATTTCCTATATAGGAAAGCATAACCGAGGGTATAGCACCTAACTCTTTAAACCTAAATGAAACAACATGGCACATATGATTTACTTCTGAGAACTAAGCATTGTTTGCAGCGATTTTGCAGCTATCTCCTTTCCTTCAGTTTTTGTGGTAACATTCCCATGTCTAAAACTAGCATTTACACTATAGAAAAGCATTACCGCGGGTACAGCACCTAACTCTTTAAACATAAATGAAACAACATGGCACATATCATTTACTTCTGAGAAGTAAGCACTTTGTGCAGAGATTTTCCAGCTGTCTCCTTTCCTTCAGTTTTTGTGCTAACATTCGTATCTCTAAAACTAGCATTTCCTACATAGGAAACCATAACCGAGGGTAGAGCACCTAACTCTTAAACCTAAATAAAACAGCATGGCATATATGATTTCCTTCGGAGAACTAAGCATTGTGTGCAGAGATTTGCAGCTATCTCCTTTCCTTCAGTTTTTGTGCTAACATTCCTATGTCTCAAACTTTCATTTACACTATAGGAAAGCATTACCGCACGTATAGCACCTAACTGTTTAAACCTAAATGAAACAACATGGCACATATGATTTACTTCTGATAACTAAGCAGTGTGTGCAGAGATTTTGCAGCTATCTCCTTTCCTTCAGTTTTTGTGCTAACATTCGTGCCTCCAGAACTAGCATTTCCTATACAGGAATGCATAACCGAGGGTATAGCACCTAACTCTTTAAACCTAAATGAAACAACAAGGCACATATGATTTACTTTTGAGAACTAAGCATTGTGTGCAGAGAGTTTGCAGCTATCTCCTTTCCTTCAGTTTTTGTGCTAACATTCGTATCTCTAAAACTAGCATTTCATATATAGGAAAGCTCCTCAGAGGTTATAGCACCTAACTCTTTAAACCTAAATGAAACAACATGGCACATATGATTTACTTCTGAGAACTAAGCATTGTGTGCAGAGATTTTGCAGCTATCTCCTTTACTTCAGGTTTTCTGCTAACATTCGTATCTCCAGAACTAGCATTTCCTATACAGGAAAGCATAACCGAGGGTATAGCACCTAACTCTTTAAACCTAAATTAAACAACATCGCACATATGATTTACTTCGGAGAACTAAGCACTGTGTGCAGAGATTTTGCAGCTATCTCCTTTCCTTCAGTTTTTGTGCTAACATTCGTATCTCTAAAACTAGCATTTCCTATAAAGGAAAGCATTACCGTGGGTATAGCACCTAACTCTTTAAACCTAAATGAAACAACATGGCACATATGATTTACTTCTGAGATCTAAACATTGTGTGCAGAGATTTTGCAGCTATCTCCTTTCCTTTAGTTTTTGTGCTAACAAACCTATATCTGAAACTAGCATTTACACTATAGGATAGCATTACCGCGGGTATAGCACCGAACTCTTTAAACCTAAATGAAACAACATGGCACATATGATTTACTTCTGAGAACTAAGCATTGTGTGCACAGATTTTGCAGCTATCTCCTTTCCTTCAGTTTTTGTGCTAACATTCGTATCTCTAAAAGTAACATTTCCTATATAGGAAAGCATAACCTAGGGTATAGCACCTAACTCTTTAAATCTAAATGAAACAACATTGCACATATGATTTACTTCTGAGAACTAAGCATTGTGTGCAGCGATTTTGCAGCTATCTCCTTTCCTTCAGTTTTTGTGCTAACATTCGTAACTCTAAAACTAGCATTTCATATATACGAAAGCTTCTCAGAGGTTATAGCACCTAACTCTTTAAACCTAAATGAAACAACATGGCACATATGATTTACTTCTGAGAACTAAGCATGTTGTGCAGAGATTTTGCAGCTATCTCCTTTCCTTCAGTTTTTGTGCTAACATTCGTATCTCTAAAAGTAGCATTTCCTATATAGGAAAGCATTACCGTGGGTATAGCACCTAACTCTTTAAACCTAAATGAAACAACATGGCACATATGATTTACTTCTGAGAACTAAGCATTGTGTGCCCAGATTTTGCAGCTATCTCCTTTCCTTCAGTTTTTGTGCTAACATTCGTATCTCTAAAAGTAACATTTCCTATATAGGAAAGCATAACCTAGGGTATAGCACCTAACTTTTTAAACCTAAATGAAACAACATTGCACATATGATTTACCTCTGAGAACTAAGCATTGTGTGCAGAGAATTTGCAGCTATCTCCTTTCCTTCAGTTTTTGTGCTAACATTCGTATCTCTAAAATTAGCATTTCATATATAGGAAAGCTTCGCAGAGGTTATAGCACCTAACTCTTTAAACCTAAATGAAACAACATGGCACATATGATTTACTTCTGAGATCTAAACATTGTGTACAGAGATTTTGCAGCTATCTCCTTTCCTTCAGTTTTTGTGCTAACATTCGTATCTCTAAAACTAGCATTTCCTATAAAGGAAAGCATTACCGCGGGTATAGCACCTAACTCTTTAAACCAAAATGAAACAACATGGCACATATGATTTACTTCTGAGATCTAAACATTGTGTACAGAGATTTTGCAGCTATCTCTTTTCCTTCAGTTTTTGTGCTAACATTCCTATGTCTAAAACTTGCATTTACACTATAGGAAAGCATTACCACGGGTATAGCACTTATCTGTTTAAACCTAAATGAAACAACATGGCACATATGATTTACTTCTGAGAACTAAGCATTGCGCGCAGAGATTTTGCAACTACCTCCTTTCTTTCAGTTTTTGTGCTAACATTCGTATCTCCAGAACAAGCATTTCCTATACAGGAAAGCATAACTAAGGGTATAGCACCTAACTCTTTAAACCTAAATGAAACAACATGGCACATATGATTTACTTCTGAGAACTAAGAATTGTGTGCAGAGGTTTTGCAGCTATCTCCTTTCCTTCAGTTTTTGTGCTAACATTTCTATGTCTAAAATTGCATTTACACTATAGGAAAGCATTACCGCGGGTATAGCACTTATCTGTTTAAACCTAAATTTAACAACATGGCACATATGATTTACTTCGGAGAACTAAGCATTGTGTGCAGAGATTTTGCAGCTATCTCCTTTCCTTCAGTTTTTGTGCTAACATTCGTATCTCTAGAACTAGCATTTCCTATGCAGGAAAGCATAACCGAGGGTATAGGACCTAACACTTAAACCTAAATAAAACAGCACAGCACATATGATTTACTTCTGAGAACTAAGCATTGTGTGCAGAGATTTTGCAGCTATCTCCTTTCCTTCAGTTTTTGTGCTAACATTCTTATCTCTAAAACTAGCGTTTCCTATAAAGGAAAGCATAACCGAGGGTATAGCACCTAACTCTTTAAACCTAAATGAAAAAACATATCACATATGACTTACTTCTGAGAACTACGCATTGTGTGCAGAGATTTTGCAGCTATCTCCTTTCCTTCAGTTGTTGTGCTAACATTCATATGTCTAAAACTAGCATTTACACTATAGGAAAGCATTACCGCGGGTATAGCACCTAACTCTTTAAACCTAAATCAAACAACATTGCACATATGATTTATTTCTGAGAACTAAGCGTTGTGTGTAGATATTTTGCAGCTATCTCCTTTCCTTCTGTTTTTGTGCTAACATTAGTATCTCTAAAACTAGCATTTCCTACATAGGAAACCATAACCGAGGGTAGAGCACCTAACTCTTAAACCTAAATAAAACAGCAAGGCATATATGATTTCCTTCGGAGAACTAAGCATTGTGTGCAGAGATTTGCAGCTATCTCCTTTCCTTCAGTTTTTCTGCTAACATTCCTATGTCTCAAACTTTCATTTACACTATAGGAAAGCATTACCGCACGTATAGCACCTAACTGTTTAAACCTAAATGAAACAACATGGCACATATGATTTACTTCTGATTACTAAGCAGTGTGTGGAGAGATTTTGCAGCTATCTCGTTTCCTTCAGTTTTTGTGCTAACATTCGTGCCTCCAGAATTAGCATTTCCTATACAGGAATGCATAACCGAGGGTATAGCACCTAACTCTTTAAACCTAAATGAAACAACATTGCACATATGATTTACTTCTGAGAACTAAGCATTGTGTGCAGAGATTTTGCAGTTATCTCCTTTCCTTCAGTTTTTGTGCTAACATTCGTATCTCTAAAACTAGCATTTCATATATAGGAAAGCTTCTCAGAGGTTATAGCACCTAACTCTTTAAACCTAAATGAAACAACATGGCACATATGGTTTACTTCTGAGAACTAAGCATTGTGTGCAGAGATTTTGCAGCTATCTCCTTTACTTCAGTTTTTGTGCTAACATTCGTATCTCCAGAACTAGCATTTCCTATACAGTAAAGCATAACCGAGGGTATAGCACCTAACTCTTTAAACCTAAATTAAACAACATCGCACATATGATTTACTTCGGAGAACTAAGCACTGTGTGCAGAGATTTTGCAGCTATCTCCTTTCCTTCAGTTTTTGTGCTAACATTCGTATCTCTAAAACTAGCATTTCCTATAAAGGAAAGCATTACCGTGGGTATAGCACCTAACTCTTTAAACCTAAATGAAACAACATGGCACATATGATTTACTTCTGAGATCTAAACATTGTGTGCAGAGATTTTGCAGCTATCTCCTTTCCTTATTTTTTGTGCTAACAAACCTATATCTGAAACTAGCATTTACACTATAGGATAGCATTACCGCGGGTATAGCACCGAACTCTTTAAACCTAAATGAAACAACATGGCACATATGATTTACTTCTGAGAACTAAGCATTGTGTGCACAGATTTTGCAGCTATCTCCTTTCCTTCAGTTTTTGTGCTAACATTCGTATCCCTAAAAGTAACATTTCCTATATAGGAAAGCATAACCTAGGGTATAGCACCTAACTCTTTAAATCTAAATGAAACAACATTGCACATATGATTTACTTCTGAGAACTAAGCATTGTGTGCAGAGATTTTGCAGCTATCTCCTTTCCTTCAGTTTTTGTGCTAACATTCGTAACTCTAAAACTAGCATTTCATATATACGAAAGCTTCTCAGAGGTTATAGCACCTAACTCTTTAAACCTAAATGAAACAACATGGCACATATGATTTACTTCTGAGAACTAAGCATGGTGTGCAGAGATTTTGCAGCTATCTCCTTTCCCTCAGTTTTTGTGCTAACATTCCTATCTCTAAAAGTAGCATTTCCTATATAGGAAAGCATTACCGTGGGTATAGCACCTAACTCTTTAAACCTAAATGAAACAACATGGCACATATGATTTACTTCTGAGAACTAAGCATTGTGTGCCCAGATTTTGCAGCTATCTCCTTTCCTTCAGTTTTTGTGCTAACATTCGTATCTCTAAAAGTAACATTTCCTATATAGGAAAGCATAACCTAGGGTATAGCACCTAACTTTTTAAACCTAAATGAAACAACATTGCACATATGATTTACTTCTGAGAACTAAGCATTGTGTGCAGAGAATTTGCAGCTATCTCCTTTCCTTCAGTTTTTGTGCTAACATTCATATCTCTAAAACTAGCATTTCATATATAGGAAAGCTTCTCAGAGGTTATAGCACCTAACTCTTTAAACCTAAATGAAACAACATGGCACATATGATTTACTTCTGAGATCTAAACATTGTGTACAGAGATTTTGCAGCTATCTCCTTTCCTTCAGTTTTTGTGCTAACATTCCTATGTCTAAAACTTGCATTTACACTATAGGAAAGCATTACCGCGGATATAGCACTTATCTGTTTAAACCTAAATGAAACAACATGGCACATATGATTTACTTCTGAGAACTAAGCATTGTGCGCAGAGATTTTGCAACTACCTCCTTTCTTTCAGTTTTTGTGCTAACATTCGTATCTCCAGAACAAGCATTTCCTATACAGGAAAGCATAACTGAGGGTATAGCACCTAACTCTTTAAACCTAAATGAAACAACATGGCACATATGATTTACTTCTGAGAACTAAGAATTGTGTGCAGAGGTTTTGCAGCTATCTCCTTTCCTTCAGTTTTTGTGCTAACATTCCTATGTCTAAAATTGCATTTACACTATAGGAAAGCATTACCGCGGGTATAGCACTTATCTGTTTAAACCTAAATTTAACAACATGGCACATATGATTTACTTCGGAGAACTAAGCATTGTGTGCAGATATTTTACAGCTATCTCCTTTCCTTCAGTTTTTGTGCTAACATTCGTATCTCTAGAACTAGCATTTCCTATGCAGGAAAGCATAACCGAGGGTATAGGACCTAACACTTAAACCTAAATAAAACAGCACAGCACATATGATTTACTTCTGAGAACTAAGCATTGTGTGCAGAGATTTTGCAGCTATCTCCTTTCCTTCAGTTTTTCTGCTAACATTCTTATCTCTAAAACTAGCGTTTCCTATAAAGGAAAGCATAACCGAGGGTATAGCACCTAACTCTTTAAACTTAAATGAAAAAACATGGCACATATGATTTACTTCTGAGAACTACGCATTGTGTGCAGAGATTTTGCAGCTATCTCCTTTCCTTCAGTTGTTGTGCTAACATTCATATGTCTAAAACTAGCATTTACACTATAGGAAAGCATTACCGCGGGTATAGCACCTAACTCTTTAAACCTAAATCAAACAACATTGCACATATGATTTATTTCTGAGAACTAAGCGTTGTGTGTAGAGATTTTGCAGCTAACTCCTTTCCTTCTGTTTTTGTGCTAACATTCGTATCTCTAAAACTAGCATTTCCTACATAGGAAACCATAACCGAGGGTAGAGCACCTACTCTTAAACCTAAATAAAACAGCATGGCATATATGATTTCCTTCGGAGAACTAAGCATTGTGTGCCGAGATTTGCAGCTATCTCCTTTCCTTCAGTTTTTCTGCTAACATTCCTATGTCTCAAACTTTCATTTACACTATAGGAAAGCATTACCGCACGTATAGCACCTAACTGTTTAAACCTAAATGAAACAACATGGCACATATGATTTACTTCTGAGAACTAAGCAGTGTGTGGAGAGATTTTGCAGCTATCTCGTTTCCTTCAGTTTTTGTGCTAACATTCGTGCCTCCAGAACTAGCATTTCCTATACAGGAATGCATAACCGAGGGTATAGCACCTAACTCTTTAAACCTAAATGAAACAACATTGCACATATGATTTACTTCTGAGAACTAAGCATTGTGTGCAGAGATTTTGCAGCTATCTCCTTTCCTTCAGTTTTTGTGCTAACATTCGTATCTCTAAAACTAGCATTTCATATATAGGAAAGCTTCTCAGAGGTTATAGCACCTAACTCTTTAAACATAAATGAAACAACATGGCACATATGATTTACTTCTGAGAACTAAGCATGGTGTGCAGAGATTTTGCAGCTATCTCCTTTCCTTGAGTTTTTGTGCTAACATTCGTATCTCTAAAAGTAGCATTTCCTATATAGGAAAGCATTACCGTGGGTATAGCACCTAACTCTTTAAACCTAAATGAAACAACATGGCACATATGATTTACTTCTGAGAACTAAGCATTGTGTGCCCAGATTTTGCAGCTATCTCCTTTCCTTCAGTTTTTGTGCTAACATTCGTATCTCTAAAAGTAACATTTCCTATATAGGAAAGCATAACCTAGGGTATAGCACCTAACTTTTTAAACCTAAATGAAACAACATTGCACATATGATTTACTTCTGAGAACTAAGCATTGTGTGCAGAGAATTTGCAGCTATCTCCTTTCCTTCAGTTTTTGTGCTAACATTCGTATCTCTAAAACTAGCATTTCATATATAGGAAAGCTTCTCAGAGGTTATAGCACCTAACTCTTTAAACCTAAATGAAACAACATGGCACATATGATTTACTTCTGAGATCTAAACATTGTGTACAGAGATTTTGCAGCTATCTCCTTTCCTTCAGTTTTTGTGCTAACATTCGTATCTCTAAAACTAGCATTTCCTATAAAGGAAAGCATTACCGCGGGTATAGCACCTAACTCTTTAAACCAAAATGAAACACCATGGCACATATGATTTACTTCTGAGATCTAAACATTGTGTACAGAGATTTTGCAGCTATCTCCTTTCCTTCAGTTTTTGTGCTAACATTCCTATGTCTAAAACTTGCATTTACCCTATAGGAAAGCATTACCGCGGGTATAGCACTTATCTGTTTAAACCTAAATGAAACAACATGGCACATATGATTTACTTCTGAGAACTAAGCATTGTGCGCAGAGATTTTGCAACTACCTCCTTTCTTTCAGTTTTTGTGCTAACATTCGTATCTCCAGAACAAGCATTTCCTATACAGGAAAGCATAACTGAGGGTATAGCACCTAACTCTTTAAACCTAAATGAAACAACATGGCACATATGATTTACTTCTGAGAACTAAGAATTGTGTGCAGAGGTTTTGCAGCTATCTCCTTTCCTTCAGTTTTTGTGCTAACATTCCTATGTCTAAAATTGCATTTACACTATAGGAAAGCATTACCGCGGGTATAGCACTTATCTGTTTAAACCTAAATTTAACAACATGGCACATATGATTTACTTCGGAGAACTAAGCATTGTGTGCAGATATTTTACAGCTATCTCCTTTCCTTCAGTTTTTGTGCTAACATTCGTATCTCTAGAACTAGCATTTCCTATGCAGGAAAGCATAACCGAGGGTATAGGACCTAACACTTAAACCTAAATAAAACAACATGGCACATATGATTTACTTCTGAGAACTAAGCATTGTGTGCAGAGATTTTGCAGCTATCTCCTTTCCTTCAGTTTTTGTGCTAACATTCTTATCTCTAAAACTAGCGTTTCCTATAAAGGAAAGCATAACCGAGGGTATAGCACCTAACTCTTTAAACCTAAATGAAAAAACATGGCACATATGATTTACTTCTGAGAACTACGCATTGTGTGCAGAGATTTTGCAGCTATCTCCTTTCCTTCAGTTGTTGTGCTAACATTCATATGTCTAAAACTAGCATTTACACTATAGGAAAGCATTACCGCGGGTATAGCACCTAACTCTTTAAACCTAAATCAAACAACATTGCACATATGATTTATTTCTGAGAACTAAGCGTTGTGTGTAGAGATTTTGCAGCTAACTCCTTTCCTTCTGTTTTTGTGCTAACATTCGTATCTCTAAAACTAGCATTTCCTACATAGGAAACCATAACCGAGGGTAGAGCACCTAACTCTTAAACCTAAATAAAACAGCATGGCATATATGATTTCCTTCGGAGAACTAAGCATTGTGTGCCGAGATTTGCAGCTATCTCCTTTCCTTCAGTTTTTCTGCTAACATTCCTATATCTCAAACTTTCATTTACACTATAGGAAAGCATTACCGCACGTATAGCACCTAACTGTTTAAACCTAAATGAAACAACATGGCACATATGATTTACTTCTGAGAACTAAGCAGTGTGTGGAGAGATTTTGCAGCTATCTCGTTTCCTTCAGTTTTTGTGCTAACATTCGTGCCTCCAGAACTAGCATTTCCTATACAGGAATGCATAACCGAGGGTATAGCACCTAACTCTTTAAACCTAAATGAAACAACATTGCACATATGATTTACTTCTGAGAACTAAGCATTGTGTGCAGAGATTTTGCAGCTATCTCCGTTCCTTCAGTTTTTGTGCTAACATTCCTATCTCTAAAACTAGCATTTCATATATAGGAAAGCTTCTCAGAGGTTATAGCACCTAACTCTTTAAACCTAAATGAAACAACATGGCACATATGATTTACTTCTAAGAACTAAGCATTGTGTGCAGAGATTTTGCAGCTATCTCCTTTACTTCAGTTTTTGTGCTAACATTCGTATCTCCAGAACTAGCATTTCCTATACAGGAAAGCATAACCGAGGGTATAGCACCTAACTCTTTAAACCTAAATTAAACAACATCGCACATATGATTTACTTCGGAGAACTAAGCACTGTGTGCAGAGATTTTGCAGCTATGTCCTTTCCTTCAGTTTTGTGCTAACATTCGTATCTCTAAAACTAGCATTTCATATATAGGAAAGCAACACGGAGGTTATAGCATCTAACTCTTTAAACCTAAATGAAACAACATGGCACATATGAATTACTTCTGAGAACTAAGAATTGTGTGCAGAGGTTTTGCAGCTATCTCCTTTCCTTCAGTTTTTGTGCTAACATTCCTATGTCTAAAACTTGCATTTACACTATAGGAAAGCATTACCGCGGGTATAGCACTTATCTGTTTAAACCTAAATGAAACAACATGGCACATATGATTTAGTTCTGAGAACTAAGCATTGTTTGCAGAGGTTTTGCAGCTATCTCCTTTCCTTCAGTTTTTGTGGTAACATTCGTACCTCCAGAACTAGCATTTCCTATACAGGAAAGCATAACCGAGGGTATAGCACCTAACTCTTTAAACCTAAATTAAACAATATCGCACATATGATTTACTTCGGAGAACTAAGCACTATGTGCAGACATTTTGCAGCTATCTCCTTTCCTTCAGTTTTTGTACTAACATTCGTATCTCTAAAACTAGCATTTCCTATAAAGGAAAGCATTACCGCGGGTATAGCACCTAACTCTTTAAACCTAAATGAAACAACATGGCACATATGATTTACTTCGGCGATATAAACATTGTGTGCAGAGATTTTGCAGCTATCTCCTTTCCTTTAGTTTTTGTGCTAACAAACCTATATCTGAAACTAGCATTTACACTATAGGATAGCATTACCGCGGGTATAGCACCGAACTCTTTAAACCTAAATGAAACAACATGGCACATATGATTTACTTCTGAGAACTAAGCATTGTGTGCAGAGGTTTTGCAGCTATCTCCTTTCCTTCAGTTTTTGTGCTAACATTCCTATGTCTAAAACTTCAATTTACACTATAGGAAAGCATTACCGCGGGTATAGCACTTATCTGTTTAAACCTAAATGAAACAACATGGCACATATGATTTACTTCTGAGAACTAAGCATTGTGTGCAGAGGTTTTGCAGCTATCTCCTTTCCTTCAGTTTTTGTGCTTACATTCCTATGTCTAAAACTTGCATTTACACTATAGGAAAGCAGTACCGCGGGTATAGCACTTATCTGTTTAAACCTAAATGAAACAAAATGGCACATATGATTTACTTCTGAGAACTAAGCATTGTGTGCAGAGATTTTGCAGCTATCTCCTTTCCTTCAGGTTTTGTGGTAACATTCGTACCTCCAGAACTAGCCTTTCCTATACAGGAAAGCATAACCGAGGGTATAGCACATAACTCTTTAAACCTAAATGAAACAACATGGCACATATGATTTACTTCTAAGAACTAAGCATTGTGTGCAGAGATTTTACACCTATCTCCTTTCCTTCAGTTTTTGTGCTAACATTCGTATCTCCAGAACTAGCATTTCCTATGCAGGAAAGCATAACCGAGGGTATAGGACCTAACTCTTAAACCTAAATAAAACAGCACAGCACATATGATTTACTTCTGAGAACTAAGCATTGTGTGCAGAGATTTTGCAGCTATCACCTTTCCTTCAGTTTTGGTGCTAACATTCCTATATCTGAAACTAGCATTTACACTATAGGATAGCAATACTGCGGGCATAGCTCCCAAGTCTTTAAACTTAAATGAAACAACATGGCACATATGATTTACTTCTGAGATCAAAGCATTGTGTGCAGAGATTTTGCAGCTATCTCCTTTCCTTCAGTTTTTGTGCTAAAATTCGTATCTCTAAAACTAGCATTTCATATATAGGAAAGCTTCACAGAGGTTATAGGACCTAACTCTTTAAACCTAAATGAAACAACATGGCACATATGGTTTACTTCTGAGAACTACGCATTGTGTGCCGAGATTTTGCAGCTATCTCCTTTCCTTCAGTTTTTGTGCTAACATTCATATGTCTAAAACTAGCATTTACACTATAGGAAAGCATTACCGCGGGTTTAGCACCTAACTCTTAAACCTAAATCAAACAACATTGCACATATGATTTACTTCTGAGAACTAAGCGTTGTGTGTAGAGATTTTGCAGCTATCTCCTTTCCTTCAGTTTTTGTGCTAACATTCGTATCTATAAAACTAGCATTTCCTATATAGGAAAGCATAACCTAGGGTATAGCACCTAACTCTTTAAACCTAAATGAAACAACATGGCACATATGATTTACTTCTTAGAACTAAGCATTGTGTGCAGAAATTTTGCAGCTATCTCCTTTCCTTCAGTTTTTGTGCTAACATTCGTATCTCTAAATGTAGCATTTCCTATATAGGAAAGCATAACCGAGGGTATAGCACCTAACTCTTTAAACCTAAATGAAATAACATTGCACATATGATTTACTTCTGAGAACTAAGCATTGTTTGCAGAGATTTTGCAGCTATCTCCTTTCCTTCAGTTTTTGTGGTAACATTCCTATGTCTAAAACTAGCATTTACACTATAGAAAAGCATTAACGCGGGTATAGCACCTAACTCTTTAAACATAAATGAAACAACATGGCACATATCATTTACTTCTGAGAAGTAAGCACTTTGTGCAGAGATTTTGCAGCTGTCTCCTTTCCTTCAGTTTTTGTGCTAACATTCGTATCTCTAAAACTAGCATTTCCTACATAGGAAACCATAACCGAGGGTAGAGCACCTAACTCTTAAACCTAAATAAAACAGCATGGCATATATGATTTCCTTCGGAGAACTAAGCATTGTGTGCAGAGATTTGCAGCTATCTCCTTTCCTTCAGTTTTTGTGCTAACATTCCTATGTCTCAAACTTTCAATTACACTATAGGAAAGCATTACCGCACGTATAGCACCTAACTGTTTAAACCTAAATGAAACAACATGGCACATATGATTGACTTCTGAGAACTAAGCAGTGTGTGCAGAGATTTTGCAGCTATCTCATTTCCTTCAGTTTTTGTGCTAACATTCGTGCCTCCAGAACTAGCATTTCCTATACAGGAATGCATAACCGAGGGTATAGCACCTAACTCTTTAAACCTAAATGAAACAACAAGGCACATATGATTTACTTTTGAGAACTAAGCATTGTGTGCAGAGAGTTTGCAGCTCTCTCCTTTCCTTCAGTTTTTGTGCTAACATTCGTATCTCTAAAACTAGCATTTCATATATAGGAAAGCTTCTCAGAGGTTATAGCACCTAACTCTTTAAACCTAAATGAAACAACATGGCACATATGATTTACTTCTGAGAACTAAGCATTGTGTGCAGAGATTTTGCAGCTATCTCCTTTACCTCAGTTTTTGTGCTAACATTCGTATCTCCAGAACTAGCATTTCCAATACAGGAAAGCATAACCGAGGGTATAGCACCTAACTCTTTAAACCTAAATTAAACAACATCGCACATATGATTTACTTCGGAGAACTAAGCACTGTGTGCAGAGATTTTGCAGCTATCTCCTTTCCTTCAGTTTTTGTGCTAACATTCGTATCTCTAAAACTAGCATTTCCTATAAAGGAAAGCATTACCGCGGGTATAACACATAACTCTTTAAACCTAAATGAAACAACATGGCACATATGATTTACTTCTGAATTCTAAACATTGTGTGCAGAGATTTTGCAGCTATCTCCTTTCCTTTAGTTTTTGTGCTAACAAACCTATATCTGAAACTAGCATTTACACTATAGGATAGCATTACCGCGGGTATAGCACCGAACTCTTTAAACCTAAATGAAACAACATGGCACATATGATTTACTTCTGAGAACTAAGCATTGTGTCCACAGATTTTGCAGCTATCTCCTTTCCTTCAGTTTTTGTGCTAACATTCGTATCTCTAAAAGTAGCATTTCCTATATAGGAAAGCATTACCGTGGGTATAGCACCTAACTCTTTAAACCTAAATGAAACAACATGGCACATATGATTTACTTCTGAGAACTAAGCATTGTGTGCCCAGATTTTGCAGCTATCTCCTTTCCTTCAGTTTTTGTGCTAACATTCGTATCTCTAAAAGTAACATTTCCTATATAGGAAAGCATAACCTAGGGTATAGCACCTAACTTTTTAAACCTAAATGAAACAACATTGCACATATGATTTACTTCTGAGAACTAAGCATTGTGTGCAGAGAATTTGCAGCTATCTCCTTTCCTTCAGTTTTTGTGCTAACATTCGTATCTCTAAAACTAGCATTTCATATATAGGTAAGCTTCTCAGAGGTTATAGCACCTAACTCTTTAAACCTAAATGAAACAACATGGCACATATGATTTACTTCTGAGATCTAAACATTGTTAACAGAGATTTTGCAGCTATCTCCTTTCCTTCAGTTTTTGTGCTAACATTCGTATCTCTAAAACTAGCATTTCCTATAAAGGAAAGCATTACTGCGGGTATAGCACCTAACTCTTTAAACCAAAATGAAACAACATGGCACATATGATTTACTTCTGAGATCTAAACATTGTGTACAGAGATTTTGCAGCTATATCCTTTCCTTCAGTTTTTGTGCTAACATTCCTATGTCTAAAACTTGCATTTACACTATAGGAAAGCATTACCGCGGGTATAGCACTTATCTGTTTAAACCTAAATGAAACAACATGGCACATATGATTTACTTCAGAGAACTAAGCATTGTGCGCAGAGATTTTGCAACTACCTCCTTTCCTTCAGTTTTTGTGCTAACATTCGTATCTCCAGAACTAGCATTTCCTATACAGGAAAGCATAACTGAGGGTATAGCACCTAACTCTTTAAACCTAAATGAAACAACATTGCACATATGATTTACTTCTGAGAACTAAGAATTGTGTGCAGAGGTTTTGCAGCTATCTCCTTTCCTTCAGTTTTTGTGCTAACATTCCTATGTCTAAAATTGCATTTACACTATAGGAAAGCATTACCGCGGGTATAGCACTTATCTGTTTAAACCTAAATTTAACAACATGGCACATATGATTTACTTCGGAGAACTAAGCATTGTGTGCAGAGATTTTGCAGCTATCTCCTTTCCTTCAGTTTTTGTGGTAACATTCGTACCTCCAGAACTAGCATTTCCTATACAGGAAAGCATAACCAAGGGTATAGCACATAACTCTTTAAACCTAAATGAAACAACATGGCACATATGATTTACTTCTGAGAACTAAGCATTGTGTGCAGAGATTTTACAGCTATCTCCTTTCCTTCAGTTTTTGTGCTAACATTCGTATCTCTAGAACTAGCATTTCCTATGCAGGAAAGCATAACCGAGGGTATAGGACCTAACACTTAAACGTAAATAAAACAGCACAGCACATATGATTTACTTCTGAGAACTAAGCATTGTGTGCAGAGATTTTGCAGCTATCTCCTTTCCTTCAGTTTTTGTGCTAACATTCTTATCTCTAAAACTAGCATTTCCTATAAAGGAAAGCATAACCGAGGGTATAGCACCTAACTCTTTAAACCTAAATGAAAAAACATGGTACATATGATTTACTTCTTAGAACTACGCATTGTGTGCAGAGATTTTGCAGCTATCTCCTTTCCTTCAGTTGTTGTGCTAACATTCATATGTCTAAAACTAGCATTTACACTATAGGAAAGCATTACCGCGGGTATAGCACCTAACTCTTTAAACCAAAATCAAACAACATTGCACATATGATTTATTTCTGAGAACTAAGCGTTGTGTGTAGAGATTTTGCAGCTATCTCCTTTCCTTCAGTTTTTCTGCTAACATTCCTATGTCTCAAACTTTCATTTACACTATAGGAAAGCATTACCGCACGTATAGCACCTAACTGTTTAAACCTAAATGAAACAACATGGCACATATGATTTACTTCTGAGAACTAAGCAGTGTGTGGAGAGATTTTGCAGCTATCTCGTTTCCTTCAGTTTTTGTGCTAACATTCGTGCCTCCAGAACTAGCATTTCCTATACAGGAATGCATAACCGAGGGTATAGCACCTAACTCTTTAAACCTAAATGAAACAACAAGGCACATATGATTTACTTTTGAGATCTAAGCATTGTGTGCAGAGAGTTTGTAGCTATCTCCTTTCCTTCAGTTTTTGTGCTAACATTCGTATCTCTAAAAGTAACATTTCCTATATAGGAAAGCATAACCGAGGGTATAGCACCTAACTCTTTAAACCTAAATGAAACAACATGGCACATATGATTTACTTCTGAGATCTAAACATTGTGTACAGAGATTTTGCAGCTATCTCCTTTCCTTCAGTTTTTGTGCTAACATTCGTATCTCTAAAACTAGCATTTCCTATAAAGGAAAGCATTACCGCGGGTATAGCACCTAACTCTTTAAACCAAAATGAAACAACATGGCACATATGATTTACTTCTGAGATCTAAACATTGTGTACAGAGATTTTGCAGCTATCTCCTTTCCTTCAGTTTTTGTGCTAACATTCCTATGTCTAAAACTTGCATTTACACTATAGGAAAGCATTACCGCGGGTATAGCACTTATCTGTTTAAACCTAAATGAAACAACATGGCACATATGATTTACTTCTGAGAACTAAGCATTGTGCGCAGAGATTTTGCAACTACCTCCTTTCTTTCAGTTTTTGTGCTAACATTCGTATCTCCAGAACAAGCATTTCCTATACAGGAAAGCATAACTGAGGGTATAGCACCTAACTCTTTAAACCTAAATGAAACAACATGGCACATATGATTTACTTCTGAGAACTAAGAATTGTGTGCAGAGGTTTTGCAGCTATCTCCTTTCCTTCAGTTTTTGTGCTAACATTCCTATGTCTAAAATTGCATTTACACTATAGGAAAGCATTACCGCGGGTATAGCACTTATCTGTTTAAACCTAAATTTAACAACATGGCACATATGATTTACTTCGGAGAACTAAGCATTGTGTGCAGATATTTTACAGCTATCTCCTTTCCTTCACTTTTTGTGCTAACATTCGTATCTCTAGACCTAGCATTTCCTATGCAGGAAAGCATAACCGAGGGTATAGGACCTAACACTTAAACCTAAATAAAACAACATGGCACATATGATTTACTTCTGAGAACTAAGCATTGTGTGCAGAGATTTTGCAGCTATCTCCTTTCCTTCAGTTTTTGTGCTAACATTCTTATCTCTAAAACTAGCGTTTCCTATAAAGGAAAGCATAACCGAGGGTATAGCACCTAACTCTTTAAACCTAAATGAAAAAACATGGCACATATGATTTACTTCTGAGAACTACGCATTGTGTGCAGAGATTTTGCAGCTATCTCCTTTCCTTCAGTTGTTGTGCTAACATTCATATGTCTAAAACTAGCATTTACACTATAGGAAAGCATTACCGCGGGTATAGCACCTAACTCTTTAAACCTAAATCAAACAACATTGCACATATGATTTATTTCTGAGAACTAAGCGTTGTGTGTAGAGATTTTGCAGCTAACTCCTTTCCTTCTGTTTCTGTGCTAACATTCGTATCTCTAAAACTAGCATTTCCTACATAGGAAACCATAACCGAGGGTAGAGCACCTAACTCCTAAACCTAAATAAAACAGCATGGCATATATGATTTCCTTCGGAGAACTAAGCATTGTGTGCCGAGATTTGCAGCTATCTCCTTTCCTTCAGTTTTTCTGCTAACATTCCTATGTCTCAAACTTTCATTTACACTATAGGAAAGCATTACCGCACGTATAGCACCTAACTGTTTAAACCTAAATGAAACAACATGGCACATATGATTTACTTCTGAGAACTAAGCAGTGTGTGGAGAGATTTTGCAGCTATCTCGTTTCCTTCAGTTTTTGTGCTAACATTCGTGCCTCCAGAACTAGCATTTCCTATACAGGAATGCATAACCGAGGGTATAGCACCTAACTCTTTAAACCTAAATGAAACAACATTGCACATATGATTTACTTCTGAGAACTAAGCATTGTGTGCAGAGATTTTGCAGCTATCTCCGTTCCTTCAGTTTTTGTGCTAACATTCGTATCTCTAAAACTAGCATTTCATATATAGGAAAGCTTCTCAGAGGTTATAGCACCTAACTCTTTAAACCTAAATGAAACAACATGGCACATATGATTTACTTCTAAGAACTAAGCATTGTGTGCAGAGATTTTGCAGCTATCTCCTTTACTTCAGTTTTTGTGCTAACATTCGTATCTCCAGAACTAGCATTTCCTATACAGGAAAGCATAACCGAGGGTATAGCACCTAACTCTTTAAACCTAAATTAAACAACATCGCACATATGATTTACTTCGGAGAACTAAGCACTGTGTGCAGAGATTTTGCAGCTATGTCCTTTCCTTCAGTTTTGTGCTAACATTCGTATCTCTAAAACTAGCATTTCATATATAGGAAAGCAACACGGAGGTTATAGCATCTAACTCTTTAAACCTAAATGAAACAACATGGCACATATGAATTACTTCTGAGAACTAAGAATTGTGTGCAGAGGTTTTGCAGCTATCTCCTTTCCTTCAGTTTTTGTGCTAACATTCCTATGTCTAAAACTTGCATTTACACTATAGGAAAGCATTACCGCGGGTATAGCACTTATCTGTTTAAACCTAAATGAAACAACATGGCACATATGATTTACTTCTGAGAACTAAGCATTGTTTGCAGAGATTTTGCAGCTATCTCCTTTCCTTCAGTTTTTGTGGTAACATTCGTACCTCCAGAACTAGCATTTCCTATACAGGAAAGCATAACCGAGGGTATAGCACCTAACTCTTTAAACCTAAATTAAACAATATCGCACATATGATTTACTTCGGAGAACTAAGCACTGTGTGCAGACATTTTGCAGCTATCTCCTTTCCTTCAGTTTTTGTACTAACATTCGTATCTCTAAAACTAGCATTTCCTATAAAGGAAAGCATTACCGCGGGTATAGCACCTAACTCTTTAAACCTAAATGAAACAACATGGCACATATGATTTACTTCGGCGATATAAACATTGTGTGCAGAGATTTTGCAGCTATCTCCTTTCCTTTAGTTTTTGTGCTAACAAACCTATATCTGAAACTAGCATTTACACTATAGGATAGCATTACCGCGGGTATAGCACCGAACTCTTTAAACCTAAATGAAACAACATGGCACATATGATTTACTTCTGAGAACTAAGCATTGTGTGCAGAGGTTTTGCAGCTATCTCCTTTCCTTCAGTTTTTGTGCTAACATTCCTATGTCTAAAACTTCAATTTACACTATAGGAAAGCATTACCGCGGGTATAGCACTTATCTGTTTAAACCTAAATGAAACAACATGGCACATATGATTTACTTCTGAGAACTAAGCATTGTGTGCAGAGGTTTTGCAGCTATCTCCTTTCCTTCAGTTTTTGTGCTAACATTCCTATGTCTAAAACTTGCATTTACACTATAGGAAAGCAGTACCGCGGGTATAGCACTTATCTGTTTAAAGCTAAATGAAACAAAATGGCACATATGATTTACTTCTGAGAACTAAGCATTGTGTGCAGAGATTTTGCAGCTATCTCCTTTCCTTCAGGTTTTGTGGTAACATTCGTACCTCCAGAACTAGCCTTTCCTATACAGGAAAGCATAACCGAGGGTATAGCACATAACTCTTTAAACCTAAATGAAACAACATGGCACATATGATTTACTTCTAAGAACTAAGCATTGTGTGCAGAGATTTTACACCTATCTCCTTTCCTTCAGTTTTTGTGCTAACATTCGTATCTCCAGAACTAGCATTTCCTATGCAGGAAAGCATAACCGAGGGTATAGGACCTAACTCTTAAACCTAAATAAAACAGCACAGCACATATGATTTACTTCTGAGAACTAAGCATTGTGTGCAGTGATTTTGCAGCTATCACCTTTCCTTCAGTTTTGGTGCTAACATTCCTATATCTGAAACTAGCATTTACACTATAGGATAGCAATACTGCGGGCATAGCTCCCAAGTCTTTAAACTTAAATGAAACAACATGGCACATATGATTTACTTCTGAGATCAAAGCATTGTGTGCAGAGATTTTGCAGCTATCTCCTTTCCTTCAGTTTTTGTGCTAAAATTCGTATCTCTAAAACTAGCATTTCATATATAGGAAAGCTTCACAGAGGTTATAGGACCTAACTCTTTAAACCTAAATGAAACAACATGGCACATATGGTTTACTTCTGAGAACTACGCATTGTGTGCCGAGATTTTGCAGCTATCTCCTTTCCTTCAGTTTTTGTGCTAACATTCATATGTCTAAAACTAGCATTTACACTATAGGAAACCATTACCACGGGTTTAGCACCTAACTCTTAAACCTAAATCAAACAACATTGCACATATGATTTACTTCTGAGAACTAAGCGTTGTGTGTAGAGATTTTGCAGCTATCTCCTTTCCTTCAGTTTTTGTGCTAACATTCGTATCTATAAAACTAGCATTTCCTATATAGGAAAGCATAACCTAGGGTATAGCACCTAACTCTTTAAACCTAAATGAAACAACATGGCACATATGATTTACTTCTTAGAACTAAGCATTGTGTGCAGAAATTTTGCAGCTATCTCCTTTCCTTCAGTTTTTGTGCTAACATTCGTATCTCTAAATGTAGCATTTCCTATATAGGAAAGCATAACCGAGGGTATAGCACCTAACTCTTTAAACCTAAATGAAATAACATTGCACATATGATTTACTTCTGAGAACTAAGCATTGTTTGCAGAGATTTTGCAGCTATCTCCTTTCCTTCAGTTTTTGTGGTAACATTCCTATGTCTAAAACTAGCATTTACACTATAGAAAAGCATTAACGCGGGTATAGCACCTAACTCTTTAAACATAAATGAAACAACATGGCACATATCATTTACTTCTGAGAAGTAAGCACTTTGTGCAGAGATTTTGCAGCTGTCTCCTTTCCTTCAGTTTTTGTGCTAACATTCGTATCTCTAAAACTAGCATTTCCTACATAGGAAACCATAACCGAGGGTAGAGCACCTAACTCTTAAACCTAAATAAAACAGCATGGCATATATGATTTCCTTCGGAGAACTAAGCATTGTGTGCAGAGATTTGCAGCTATCTCCTTTCCTTCAGTTTTTGTGCTAACATTCCTATGTCTCAAACTTTCAATTACACTATAGGAAAGCATTACCGCACGTATAGCACCTAACTGTTTAAACCTAAATGAAACAACATGGCACATATGATTGACTTCTGAGAACTAAGCAGTGTGTGCAGAGATTTTGCAGCTATCTCATTTCCTTCAGTTTTTGTGCTAACATTAGTGCCTCCAGAACTAGCATTTCCTATACAGGAATGCATAACCGAGGGTATAGCACCTAACTCTTTAAACCTAAATGAAACAACAAGGCACATATGATTTACTTTTGAGAACTAAGCATTGTGTGCAGAGAGTTTGCAGCTCTCTCCTTTCCTTCAGTTTTTGTGCTAACATTCGTATCTCTAAAACTAGCATTTCATATATAGGAAAGCTTCTCAGAGGTTATAGCACCTAACTCTTTAAACCTAAATGAAACAACATGGCACATATAATTTACTTCTGAGAACTAAGCATTGTGTGCAGAGATTTTGCAGCTATCTCCTTTACCTCAGTTTTTGTGCTAACATTCGTATCTCCAGAACTAGCATTTCCTATACAGGAAAGCATAACCGAGGGTATAGCACCTAACTCTTTAAACCTAAATTAAACAACATCGCACATATGATTTACTTCGGAGAACTAAGCACTGTGTGCAGAGATTTTGCAGCTATCTCCTTTCCTTCAGTTTTTGTGCTAACATTCGTATCTCTAAAACTAGCATTTCCTATAAAGGAAAGCATTACCGCGGGTATAACACATAACTCTTTAAACCTAAATGAAACAACATGGCACATATGATTTACTTCTGAATTCTAAACATTGTGTGCAGAGATTTTGCAGCTATCTCCTTTCCTTTAGTTTTTGTGCTAACAAACCTATATCTGAAACTAGCATTTACACTATAGGATAGCATTACCGCGGGTATAGCACCGAACTCTTTAAACCTAAATGAAACAACATGGCACATATGATTTACTTCTGAGAACTAAGCATTGTGTCCACAGATTTTGCAGCTATCTCCTTTCCTTCAGTTTTTGTGCTAACATTCGTATCTCTAAAAGTAGCATTTCCTATATAGGAAAGCATTACCGTGGGTATAGCACCTAACTCTTTAAACCTAAATGAAACAACATGGCACATATGATTTACTTCTGAGAACTAAGCATTGTGTGCCCAGATTTTGCAGCTATCTCCTTTCCTTCAGTTTTTGTGCTAACATTCGTATCTCTAAAAGTAACATTTCCTATATAGGAAAGCATAACCTAGGGTATAGCACCTAACTTTTTAAACCTAAATGAAACAACATTGCACATATGATTTACTTCTGAGAACTAAGCATTGTGTGCAGAGAATTTGCAGCTATCTCCTTTCCTTCAGTTTTTGTGCTAACATTCGTATCTCTAAAACTAGCATTTCATATATAGGTAAGCTTCTCAGAGGTTATAGCACCTAACTCTTTAAACCTAAATGAAACAACATGGCACATATGATTTACTTCTGAGATCTAAACATTGTTAACAGAGATTTTGCAGCTATCTCCTTTCCTTCAGTTTTTGTGCTAACATTCGTATCTCTAAAACTAGCATTTCCTATAAAGGAAAGCATTACTGCGGGTATAGCACCTAACTCTTTAAACCAAAATGAAACAACACGGCACATATGATTTACTTCTGAGATCTAAACATTGTGTACAGAGATTTTGCAGCTATATCCTTTCCTTCAGTTTTTGTGCTAACATTCCTATGTCTAAAACTTGCATTTACACTATAGGAAAGCATTACCGCGGGTATAGCACTTATCTGTTTAAACCTAAATGAAACAACATGGCACATATGATTTACTTCAGAGAACTAAGCATTGTGCGCAGAGATTTTGCAACTACCTCCTTTCCTTCAGTTTTTGTGCTAACATTCGTATCTCCAGAACTAGCATTTCCTATACAGGAAAGCATAACTGAGGGTATAGCACCTAACTCTTTAAACCTAAATGAAACAACATTGCACATATGATTTACTTCTGAGAACTAAGAATTGTGTGCAGAGGTTTTGCAGCTATCTCCTTTCCTTCAGTTTTTGTGCTAACATTCCTATGTCTAAAATTGCATTTACACTATAGGAAAGCATTACCGCGGGTATAGCACTTATCTGTTTAAACCTAAATTTAACAACATGGCACATATGATTTACTTCGGAGAACTAAGCATTGTGTGCAGAGATTTTGCAGCTATCTCCTTTCCTTCAGTTTTTGTGGTAACATTCGTAACTCCAGAACTAGCATTTCCTATACAGGAAAGCATAACCAAGGGTATAGGACATAACTCTTTAAACCTAAATGAAACAACATGGCACATATGATTTACTTCTGAGAACTAAGCATTGTGTGCAGAGATTTTACAGCTATCTCCTTTCCTTCAGTTTTTGTGCTAACATTCGTATCTCTAGAACTAGCATTTCCTATGCAGGAAAGCATAACCGAGGGTATAGGACCTAACACTTAAACGTAAATAAAACAGCACAGCACATATGATTTACTTCTGAGAACTAAGCATTGTGTGCAGAGATTTTGCAGCTATCTCCTTTCCTTCAGTTTTTGTGCTAACATTCTTATCTCTAAAACTAGCATTTCCTATAAAGGAAAGCATAACCGAGGGTATAGCACCTAACTCTTTAAACCTAAATGAAAAAACATGGTACATATGATTTACTTCTTAGAACTACGCATTGTGTGCAGAGATTTTGCAGCTATCTCCTTTCCTTCAGTTGTTGTGCTAACATTCATATGTCCAAAACTAGCATTTACACTATAGGAAAGCATTACCGCGGGTATAGCACCTAACTCTTTAAACCTAAATCCAACAACATTGCACATATGATTTATTTCTGAGAACTAAGCGTTGTGTGTAGAGATTTTGCAGCTATCTCCTTTCCTTCAGTTTTTCTGCTAACATTCCTATGTCTCAAACTTTCATTTACACTATAGGAAAGCATTACCGCACGTATAGCACCTAACTGTTTAAACCTAAATGAAACAACATGGCACATATGATTTACTTCTGAGAACTAAGCAGTGTGTGGAGAGATTTTGCAGCTATCTCGTTTCCTTCAGTTTTTGTGCTAACATTCGTGCCTCCAGAACTAGCATTTCCTATACAGGAATGCATAACCGAGGGTATAGCACCTAACTCTTTAAACCTAAATGAAACAACAAGGCACATATGATTTACTTTTGAGATCTAAGCATTGTGTGCAGAGAGTTTGTAGCTATCTCCTTTCCTTCAGTTTTTGTGCTAACATTCGTATCTCTAAAAGTAACATTTCCTATATAGGAAAGCATAACCGAGGGTATAGCACCTAACTCTTTAAACCTAAATGAAACAACATGGCACATATGATTTACTTCTGAGAACTAAGCATTGTGTGCAGAGATTTTGCAGCTATCTCCTTTCCTTCAGTTTTTGTGCTAACATTCGTGTCTCTAAAAGTAACATTAACTATATAGGAAAGCATAACCTAGGGTATAGCACCTAACTCTTTAAACCTAAATGAAACAACATTGCACATATGATTTACTTCTGAGAACTAAGCATTGTGTGCAGAGATTTTGCAGCTATCTCCTTTCCTTCAGTTTTTGTGCTAACATTCGTATCTCTAAAACTAGCATTTCATATATAGGAAAGCGTCTCAGAGGTTATAGCACCTAACTCTTTAAACCTAAATGAAACAACATGGCACATATGATTTACTTCTGAGAACTAAGCATTGTGTGCAGAGATTTTGCAGCTATCTCCTTTACTTCAGTTTTTGTGCTAACATTCGTATCTCCAGAACTAGCATTTCCTATACAGGAAAGCATAACCGAGGGTATAGCACCTAACTCTTTAAACCTAAATTAAACAACATCGCACATATGATTTACTTCGGAGAACTAAGCACTGTGTGCAAAGATTTTGCAGCTATGTCCTTTCCTTCAGTTTTGTGCTAACATTCGTATCTCTAAAACTAGCATTTCATATATAGGAAAGCAACACAGAGGTTATAGCATCTAACTCTTTAAACCTAAATGAAACAACATGGCACATATGATTTACTTCTGAGAACTAAGAATTGTGTGCAGAGGTTTTGCAGCTATCTCCTTTCCTTCAGTTTTTGTGCTAACATTCCTATGTCTAATACTTGCATTTACACTATAGGAAAGCATTACCGCGGGTATAGCACTTAACTGTTTAAACCTAAATGAAACAACATGGCACATATGATTTACTTCTGAGAACTAAGCATTGTGTGCAGAGATTTTGCAGCTATCTCCTTTCCTTCAGTTTTTGTGGTAACATTCGTACCTCCAGAACTAGCCTTTCCTATACAGGAAAGCATAACCGGGGGTATAGCACATAACTCTTTAAACCTAAATGAAACAACATGGCACATATGATTTACTTCTAAGAACTAAGCATTGTGTGCAGAGATTTTACAGCTATCTCCTTTCCTTCAGTTTTTGTGCTAACATTCGTATCTCCAGAACTAGCATTTCCTATGCAGGAAAGCATAACCGAGTGTATAGGACCTAACTCTTAAACCTAAATAAAACAGCACAGCACATATGATTTACTTCTGAGAACTAAGCATTGTGTACAGAGATTTTGCAGCTATCTCCTTTCCTTCAGTTTTTGTGCTAACATTCTTATCTCTAAAACAAGCATTTCCTATAAAGGAAAGCATAACCGAGGGTATAGCAACTAACTCTTTAAATCTAAATGAAACAACATGGCACATATGATTTACTTCTGAGAACTACGCATTGTGTGCAGAGATTTTGCAGCTATCTCCTTTCCTTCACTTTTTGTGCTAACATTCATATGTCTAAAACTAGCATTTACACTATAGGAAAGCATTACCGCGGGTATAGCACCTAACTCTTTAAACCTAAATCAAACAACATTGCACATATGATTTACTTCTGAGAACTAAGCGTTGTGTGTAGAGATTTTGCAGCTATCTCCTTTCCTTCAGTTTTTGTGCTAACATTCGTATCTCTAAAACTAGCATTTCCTACATAGGAAACCATAACCGAGGGTAGAGCACCTAACTCTTAAACCTAAATAAAACAGCATGGCATATATGATTTCCTTCGGAGAACTAAGCATTGTGTACAGAGATTTGCAGCTATCTCCTTTCCTTCAGTTTTTGTGCTAACATTCCTATGTCTCAAACTTTCGTTTACACTATAGGAAAGCATTACCGCACGTATAGCACCTAACTGTTTAAACCTAAATGAAACAACATGGCCCATATGATTTACTTCTGAGAACTAAGCAGTGTGTGCAGAGATTTTGCAGCTAACTCCTTTCCTTCAGTTTTTGTGCTAACATTCGTGCCTCCAGAACTAGCATTTCCTATACAGGAATGCATAACCGAGGGTATAGCACCTAACTCTTTAAACCTAAATGAAACAACAAGGCACATATGATTTACTTTTGAGAACTAAGCATTGTGTGCAGAGAGTTTGCAGCTATCTCCTTTCCTTCAGTTTTTGTGCTAACATTCGTATCTCTAAAAGTAACATTTCCTATATAGGAAAGCATAACCGAGGGTATAGCACCTAACTCTTTAAACCTAAATGAAACAACATGGCACATATGATTTACTTCTGAGAACTAAGCATTGTGTGCAGAGATTTTGCAGCTACCTCCTTTCCTTCAGTTTTTGTGCTAACGTTCGTATCTCCAAAAGTAACATTTCCTATATAGGAAAGCATAACCTAGGGTATAGCACCTAACTCTTTAAACCTAAATGAAACAACATTGCACATATGATTTACTTCTGAGAACTAAGCATTGTGTGCAGAGATTTTGCAGCTATCTCCTTTCCTTCAGTTTTTGTGCTAACATTCGTATCTCTAAAACTAGCATTTCATATATAGGAAAGCTTCTCAGAGGTTATAGCACCTAACTCTTTAAACCTAAATGAAACAACATGGCACATATGATTTACTTCTGAGAACTAAGCATTCTGTGCAGAGATTTTGCAGCTATCTCCTTTACTTCAGTTTTTGTGCTAACATTCGTATCTCCAGAACTAGCATTTCCTATACAGGAAAGCATAACCGAGGGTATAGCACCTAACTCTTTAAACCTAAATTAAACAACATCGCACATATGATTTACTTCGGAGAACTAAGCACTGTGTGCAGAGATTTTGCAGCTATCTCCTTTCCTTCAGTTTTTGTGCTAACATTCGTATCTCTAAAACTAGCATTTCCTATAAAGGAAAGCATTACCGCGGGTATAGCACCTAACTCTTTAAACCTAAATGAAACAACATGGCACATATGATTTACTTCTGAGATCTAAACATTGTGTGCAGAGATTTTGCAGCTATCTCCTTTCCTTTAGTTTTTGTGCTAACAAACCTATATCTGAAACTAGCATTTACACTATAGGATAGCATTACCGCGGGTATAGCACCGAACTCTTTAAACCTAAATGAAACAACGTGGCACATATGATTTACTTCTGAGAACTAAGCATTGTGTGCACAGATTTTGCAGCTATCTCCTTTCCTTCAGTTTTTGTGCTAACATTCGTATCTCTAAAAGTAATATTTCCTATATAGGAAAGCATAACCTAGGGTATAGCACCTAAGTCTTTAAACCTAAATGAAACAAAATGGCACATATGATTTACTTCTGAGAACTAAGCATTGTGTGCAGAGATTTTGCAGCTATCTCCTTTCCTTCAGTTTTTGTGCTAACATTCGTATCTCTAAAACTAGCATTTCCTAAAAAGGAAAGCATTACCGCGGGTATAGCACCTAACTCTTTAAACCTAAATGAAACAACATGGCACATATGATTTACTTCTGAGATCTAAACATTGTGTGCAGAGATTTTGCAGCTATCTCCTTTCCTTCAGTTTTTGTGCTAACATTCCTATGTCTAAAACTTGAATTTACACTATAGGAAAGCATTACCGCGGGTATAGCACTTATCTGTTTAAACCTAAATGAAACAACATGGCACATATGATTTACTTCCGAGAACTAAGCATTGTGCGCAGAGATTTTGCAACTACCTCCTTTCCTTCAGTTTTTGTGCTAACATTCGTATCTCCAGAACTAGCATTTCCTATACAGGAAAGCATAACTGAGGGTATAGCACCTAACTCTTTAAACCTAAATGAAACAACATGGCACATATGATTTACTTCTGAGAACTAAGAATTGTGTGCAGAGGTTTTGCAGCTATCTCCTTTCCTTCAGTTTTTGTGCTAACATTCCTATGTCTAAAACTTGCATTTACACTATAGGAAAGCATTACCGCGGGTATAGCACTTATCTGTTTAAACCTAAATTTAACAACATGGCACATATGATTTACTTCGGAGAACTAAGCATTGTGTGCAGAGATTTTGCAGCGCTCTCCTTTCCTTCAGTGTTTGTGCTAACATTCGTATCTCCAGAACTAGCATTTCCTATACAGGAAAGCATAACCGAGAGTAACGCACCTAAATCTTTAAACCTAAATGAAAGAACATGGCACATATGATTTACCTTTGAGAAGTACGCATTGTGTGCAGAGATTTTGCAGCTATCTCCTTTCCTTCAGTTTTTGTGCTAACATTCCTATATCTGAAACTAGCTTTTACAGGATAGCATTACCGCGGGTATAGTACCTAACTCTTTAAACCTAAATTAAACAACATGGCACATATGATTTCCTTCTGAGAACTAAGCATTGTGTGCAGAGATTTTGCAGCTTTCTCCTTTCCTTCACTTTTTGTGCTAACATTCCTATGTCTAAAACTAGCATTTACACTATAAGAAAGCATTACCGCGGGTATAGCACCTAACTTTTAAACCTAAATGAAACAACATGGCACATATGATTTACTTCTGAGAACTAAGAATTGTGTGCAGAGGTTTTGCAGCTATCTCCTTTCCTTCAGTTTTTGTGCTAACATTCTTATGTCTAAAACTTGCATTTACACTATAGGAAAGCATTACCGCGGGTATAGCACTTATCTGTTTAAACCTAAATGAAACAACATGGCACATATGATTTACTTCTGAGAACTAAGCATTGTGTGCAGAGATTTTGCAGCTATCTCCTTTCCTTCAGTTTTTGTGGTAACATTCGTACCTCCAGAACTAGCATTTCCTACACAGGAAAGCATAACCGAGGGTATAGCACATAACTCTTTAAACCTAAATGAAACAACATGGCACATATGATTTACTTCTGAGAACTAAGCAGTGTGTGCAGACATTTTGCAGCTATCTCCGTTCCTTCAGTTTTTGTGCTAACATTCGTGCCTCCAGAACTAGCATTTCCTATATAGGAATGCATAACCGAGGGTATAGCACCTAACTCTTTAAACCTAAATGAAACAACAAGGCACATATGATTTACTTTTGAGAACTAATCATTATGTGCAGAGATTTTGCAGCTATCTCCTTTCCTTCAGTTTTTGTGCTAACAAACCTGTATCTGAAACTAGCATTTACACTATAGGATAGCATTACCGCGGGTATAGCACCGAACTCTTTAAACCTAAATGAAACATCATGGCACATATGATTTACTTCTGAGAACTAAGCATTGTGCGGAGAGATTTTGCAACTACCTCCTTTCCTTCAGTTTTTGTGCTAACATTCGTATCTCCAGAACTAGCATTTCCTATACAGGAAAGCATAACTGAGGGTATAGCACCTAACTCTTTAAACCTAAATGAAACAACATGGCACATATGATTTACTTCTGAGAACTAAGAATTGTGTGCAGAGGTTTTGCAGCTATCTCCTTTCCGTCAGTTTTTGTGCTAACTTTCCTATCTAAAACATGCATTTACACTATAGGAAAGCATTACCGCGGGTATAGCACTTATCTGTTTAAACCTAAATGAAACAACATGGCACATATGATTTACTTCTGAGAACTAAGCATTGTGTGCAGAGATTTTGCAGCTATCTTCTTTCTTTCAGTTTTTGTGGTAACATTCGTACCTCCAGAACTAGCCTTTCCTATACAGGAAAGCATAACCGAGGGTATAGCACATAACTCTTTAATCCTAAATGAAACAACATGGCACATATGATTTACTTCTGAGAACTAAGCATTGTGTGCAGAGATTTTACAGCTATCTCCTTTCCTTCAGTTTTTGTGCTAACATTCGTATCTGCAGAACTAGCCTTTCCTATACAGGAAAGCATAACCGAGGGTATAGGACCTAACTCTTAAACCTAAATAAAACAGCACAGCACATATGATTTACTTCTGAGAACTAAGCATTGTGTGCAGAGATTTTGCAGCTATCTCCTTTCCTTCAGTTTTTGTGCTAACATTCTTAACTCTAAAACTAGCATTTCCTATAAAGGAAAGCGTAACCGAGGGTATAGCACATAACTCTTTAAACCTAAATGAAACAACATGGCACATATGATTTACTTCTGAGAGCTACGCATTGTGTGCAGAGATTTTGCAGCTATCTCCTTTCCTTCACTTTTTGTGCTAACATTCATATGTCTAAAACTAGCATTTACACTATAGGAAAGCATTACCGCGGGTTTAGAACCTAACTATTTAAACCTATATCAAACAACATTGCACATATGATTTACTTCTGAGAACTAAGCATTGTGTGTAGAGATTTTGCAGCTATCTCCTTTCCTTCAGTTTTTGTGCTAACATTCGTATCTATAAAACTAGCATTTCCTATATAGGAAAGCATAACCTGGGGTATAGCACCTAACACTTTAAACCTAAATGAAACAACATGGCACATATGATTTACTTCTGAGATCTAAACATTGTGTGCAGAGATTTTGCAGCTATCTCCTTTCCTTTAGTTTTTGTGCTAACAAACCTATATCTGAAACTAGCATTTACACTATAGGATAGCATTACCGCGGGTATAGCACCGAACTCTTTAAACCTAAATGAAACAACATGGCACATATGATTTACTTCTGAGAACTACGCATTGTGTGCAGAGATTTTGCAGCTATCTCCTTTCCTTCAGTTTTTGTGCTAACATTCCTATGTCTAAAATTAGCATTTACACTATAGGAAAGCATTACCGCGGGTATAGCACCTAACTCTTTAAACATAAATGAAACAACATGGCACATATCATTTACTTCTGAGAAGTAAGCACTGTGTGCAGAGATTTTGCAGCTGTCTCCTTTCCTTCAGTTTTTGTGCTAACATTCGTATCTCTAAAACTAGCATTTCCTACATAGGAAAGCATAACCGAGGGTAGAGCACCTAACTCTTAAACATAAATAAAACAACATGGCATATATGATTTCCTTCTGAGAACTAAGCATTGTGTGCAGAGATTTGCAGGTATCTCCTTTCCTTCAGTTTTTGTGCTAACATTCCTATGTCTCAATCTTTCATTTACACTATAGGAAAGCATTACCGCACGTATAGCACCTAACTGTTTAAACCTAAATGAAACAACATGGCACATATGATTTATTTCTGAGAACTAAGCATTGTGTGCATAGATTTTGCAGCTATCTCCTTTCCTTGAGTTTTTGTGCTAACATTCCTATGTCTAAAACTTGCATTTACACTATAGGAAAGCATTACCGCGGGTAAAGCACTCATCTGTTTAAACCTAAAAGAAACAACATGGCACATATGATTTACTTCTGAGAACTAAGCATTGTGTGCAGATATTTTGCAGCTATCTCCTTTCCTTCAGTTTTTGTGCTAACATTCGTATCTCCAGAACTAGCATTTCCTATACAGAAAAGCATAACCGAGGGTATAGGACCTAACTCTTAAACCTAAATAAGCCAGCTCAGCACATATGATTTCCTTCTGAGAACTAAGCATTGTGTGCAGAGATTTTGCAGCTATCTCCTTTCCTTCAGTTTTTGTGCTAACATTCTTATCTCTAAAACTAGCATTTCCTATTAAAGAAAGCATAACCGAGGGTATAGCACCTAACTCTTTAAACCTAAATGAAACAACATGACACATATGATTTACTTCTGAGAACTACGTATTGTGTGCAGAGATTTTGCAGCTATCTCCTTTCCTTCAGTTTTTGTGCTAACATTCATATGTCTAAAACAAGCATTTACACTATAGGAAACCATTACCGCGGGTATAGCACCTAACTCTTTAAACCTAAATCAAACAACATTGCACATATGATTTCCTTCTGAGAACTAAGCATTGTGTGCAGAGATTTTGCAGCTATCACCTTTCCTTCAGTTTTTGTGCTAACATTCGTATCTCTAAACCTAGCATTTCCTATATAGAAATGCATAACCTAGGGTATAGCACCTAACTCTTTAAACCTAAATGAAACAACATGGCACATATGATTTACTTCTGAGAACTAAGCATTGTGTGCAGAGATTTTGCAGCTATCTCCTTTCCTTCATTTTTTGTGCTAACATTCGTATCTCTAAAAGTAGCATTTCCTATATAGGAAAGCATAACAAGGGTATAGCACCTAACTCTTTAAACCTAAATGAAACAACATGGCACATATGATTTACTTCTGAGAACTACGCATTGTGTGCAGAGATTTTGCAGCTATCTCCTTTCCTTCAGTTTTTGGGCTAACATTCCTATGTCTAAAACTAGAATTTACACTATAGGAAAGCATTACCGCGGGTATAGCACCTAACTCTTCAAACATAAATGAAACAAGAAGGCACATATCATTTACTTCTGAGAAGTAAGCACTGTGTGCAGAGATTTTGCAGCTGTCTCCTTTCCTTCAGTTTTTGTGCTAACATTCGTATCTCTAAAACTAGCATTTCCTACATAGGAAAGCATAACCGAGGGTAGAGCACCTAACTCTTAAACCTAAATAAAACAGCATGGCATATATGATTTCCTTCTGAGAACTAAGCATTGTGTGCAGAGATTTGCAGCTATCTCCTTTCCTTCAGTTTTTGTGCTAACATTCCTATGTCTCAAACTTGCATTTACAGTATAGGAAAGCATTACCGCACGTATAGCACCTAACTGTTTAAACCTAAATGAAACAACATGGCACATATGATTTACTTCTCAGAACTAAGCATTGTGTGCAGAGATTTTGCAGCTATCTCCATTCCTTCAGTTTTTGTGCTAACATTCGTATCTCCGGAACAAGAATTTCCTATACAGGAAAGCATAACCGAGGGTATAGCACATAACTCTTTAAACCTAAATGAAACAACATGGCACATATGATTTACTTCTGAGAACTAACCACTGTGTGCAGAGATTTTACAGCTATCTCCTTTCCTTCAGTTTTTGTGCTAACATTCGTATATCCAGAACTAGCATATCCTATACAGGAAAGCATAACCGAGGGTATAGGACCTAACTCTTAAACCTAAATAAAACAGCACAGCACATATGGTTTACTTCTGAGAACTAAGCATTGTGTGCAGAGATTTTGCAGCTATCTACTTTCCTTCAGTTTTTGTGCTAACATTCTTATCTCTAAAACTAGCATTTCCTATAAAGGAAAGCATAACCGAGGGTATAGCACCTAAGTCTTTAAACCTAAATGAAAGAACATGGCACATATGATTTACTTCTGAGAACTACGCATTGTGTGCAGAGATTTTGCAGCTATCTCCTTTCCTTCAGTTTTTGTGCTAACATTCATATGTCTAAAACTACCATTTACACTATAGGAAAGCATTACCGCGGGTATAGCACCTAACTCTTTAACCCTAAAGCAAACAACATTGCACATATGATTTACTTCTGAGAACTAAGCATTGTGTGTAGAGATTTTGCAGCTACCTCCTTTCCTTCAGTTTTGTGCTAACATTCGTGTCTATAAAACTAGCATTTCCTATATAGGAAAGCATAACCTAGGGTATAGCACCTAACTCTTTAAACGTAAGTGAAACAACATGGCACATATGATTTACTTCTGAGAACTAAGCATTGTGTGCACAGATTTTGCAGCTATCTCCTTTCCTGCAGTTTTTTGCTAACATTCGTATCTCTAAAACTAGCATTTCATATATAGGAAAGCATCACAGAGATTATAGCACCTAACTCTTTAAACCTAAATTAAACAACATGGCACATATGATTTACTTCTGAGAACTAAGCATTGTGTGCGAGAGATTTTGCAGCTATCTCCTTTCCTTCAGTTTCTGTGCTAACATTCGTATCTCCAGAACTAGCATTTCCTATACAGGAAAGCATAACCGAGGGTATAGCACCTAACTGTTTAAACCTAAATGAAACAACATGGCACATATGATTTACTTCGGAGAACTAAGCATTGTGTGCAGAGATTTTGCAGCTATCTCCTTTCCTTCAGTTTTTGTGCTAACATTCGTATCTCTAAAACTAGCATTTCTTATATAGGAAAGCTTCACAGAGGTTATAGCACCTAACTCTTTAAACCTAAATGAAACAACATGGCACATATGATTTACTTCTGAGAACTACACATTGTGTGCCGAGATTTTGCAGCTATCTCCTTTCCTTCAGTTTTTGTGCTAACATTCATATGTCTAAAACTAGCATTTACACTATAGGAAAGCATTACCGCGGGTATAGCACCTAACTCTTTCAACCTAAATCAAACAACATTGCACATATGATTTACTTCTCAGAACTAAGCGTTGTGTGCAGAGATTTTGCAGCTATCTCCTTTCCTTCAGTTTTTGTGCTAACATTCATATGTCTAAAACTAGCATTTACACTATAGGAAAGCATTACCGCGGGTATAGCACCTAACTCTTTCAACCTAAATCAAACAACATTGCACATATGATTTACTTCTCAGAACTAAGCGTTGTGTGCAGAGATTTTGCAACTATCTCCTTTCCTTCAGTTTTTGTGCTAACATTCATATGTCTAAAACTAGCATTTACACTATAGGAAAGCATTACCGTGGGTATAGCACCTAACTCTTTCAACCTAAATCAAACAACATTGCACATATGATTTACTTCTCAGAACTAAGCGTTGTGTGCAGAGATTTTGCAGCTATCTCCTTTCCTTCAGTTTTTGTGCTAACATTCATATGTCTAAAACTAGCATTTACACTATAGGAAAGCATTACCGCGGGTATAGCACCTAACTCTTTCAACCTAAATCAAACAACATTGCACATATGATTTACTTCTCAGAACTAAGCGTTGTGTGCAGAGATTTTGCAGCTATCTCCTTTCCTTCAGTTTTTGTGCTAACATTCGTATCTATAAAACTAGCATTTCCTATATAGGAAAGCATAACCTAGGGTATAGCACCTAACTCTTTAAACCTAAATGAAACAACATGGTACATATGATTTACTTCTTAGAACTAAGCATTGTGTGCAGAGATTTTGCAGCTATCTCCTTTCCTTCAGTTTTTGTGCTAACATTCGTATCTCTAAAAGTCGCATTTCCTATATAGGAAAGCATAACCGAGGGTATAGCACCTAACTCTTTAAACCTAAATGAAACAACATGGCACATATGATTTACTTCTGAGAACTAAGCATTGTTTGCAGAGATTTTGCAGATATCTCCTTTCCTTCAGTTTTTGTGCTAACATTCCTATGTCTAAAACTAGCATTTACACTATAGAAAAGCATTACCGCGGGTATAGCACCTAACTTTTTAAACATAAATGAAACAACATGGCACATATCATTTACATCTGAGAAGTAAGCACTTTGTGCAGAGATTTTGCAGCTGTCTCCTTTCCTTCAGTTTTTGTGCTAACATTCGATCTCTAAAACTAGCATTTCCTACATAGGAAACCATAACCGAGGGTAGAGCACCTAACTCTTAAACCTAAATAAAACAGCATGGCATATATGATTTCCTTCGGAGAACTAAGCATTGTGTGCAGAGATTTGCAGCTATCTCCTTTCCTTCAGTTTTTGTGCTAACATTCCTATGTCTCAAACTTGCATTTACACTATCGGAAAGCATTACCGCACGTATAGCACCTAACTGTTTAAACCTAAATGAAACAACATGGCACATATGATTTACTTCTGAGAACTAAGCAGTGTGTGCAGAGATTTTGCAGCTATCTCCTTTCCTTCAGTTTTTGTGCTAACATTCGTATCTCCAGAACTAGCATTTCCTATACAGGAAAGCATAACCGAGGGTATAGGACCTAACTCTTAAACCTAAATAAGCCACCTCAGCACATATGATTTCCTTCTGAGAACTAAGCATTGTGTGCAGAGATTTTGCAGCTATCTCCTTTCCTTCAGTTTTTGTGCTAACATTCGTATCTCTAAAACTAGCATTTCCTATAAAGGAAAGCATTACCGCGGGTATAGCACCTAACTCTTTAAACCTAAATGAAACAACATGGCACATATGATTTACTTCTGAGATCTAAACATTCTGTGCAGAGATTTTGCAGCTGTCTCCTTTCCTTTAGTTTTTGTGCTAACAAACCTATATCTGAAACTAGCATTTACACTATAGGATAGCATTACCGCGGGTATAGCACCGAACTCTTTAAACCTAAATGAAACAACATGGCACATATGATTTACTTCTGAGAACTAAGCATTGTGCGCAGAGATTTTGCAACTACCTCCTTTCCTTCAGTTTTTGTGCTAACATTCGTATCTCCAGAACTAGCATTTCCTACACAGGAAAGCATAACTGAGGGTATAGCACCTAACTCTTTAAACCTAAATGAAACAACATGGCACATATGATTTATTTCTGAGAACTAAGCATTGTGAGCAGAGATTTTGCAGCTATCTCCTTTCCTTCAGTTTTTGTGCTAACATTCGTATCTCCAGAACTAGCATTTTCTATACAGGAAAGCATAACCGAGGGTATAGGACCTAACTCTTAAACCTAAATAAACCAGCTCAGCACATATGATTTACTTCTGAGACCTAAGCATTGTGTGCAGAGATTTTGCAGCTATCTCCTTTCCTTCAGGTTTGTGCTAACATTCATATGTATAAAACTAGCATTGACACTATAGGAAACCATTACCGCGGGTATAGCACCTAACTCTTTAAACCTAAATCAAACAACATTTCTTATATGATTTACTTCTGAGAACTAAGCATTGTGTGCAGAGATTTTGCAGCTATCACCTTTCCTTCAGTTTTTGTGCTAACATTCGTATCCCTAACCTAGCATTTCCTATATAGGAAAGCATAACCGAGGGTATAGCACCTAACTCTTTAAACCTAAATGAAACAACATGGCACATATGATTTACTTCTGAGAACTAAGCATTGTGTGCAGAGATTTTGCAGCTATCTCCTTTCCTTCATTTTTTGTGCTAACATTCGTATCTCTAAAAATAGCATTTCCTATACAGGAAAGCATAACCGAGGGTATAGCACCTAACTCTTTAAACCTAAATGAAACAACATGGCACATATGATTTACTTCTGAGAACTACGCATTGTGTGCAGAGATTTTGCAGCTATCTCCTTTCCTTCGGTTTTTGTGCTAACATTCCTATGTCTAAAACTAGCATTTACACTATAGGAAAGCATTACCGCCGGTATAGCACCTAACTCTTTAAACATAAATGAAACAACATGGCACATATCATTTACTTCTGAGAAGTAAGCACTGTGTGCAGAGATTTTGCTGCTATCTCCTTTCCTTCAGTTTTTGTGCTAACATTCGTACCTCCAGAACTAGCATTTCCTATACAGGAAAGCATAACCGAGGGTATAGGACCTAACTCTTAAACCTAAATAAGCCAGCTCAGCACATATGATTTCCTTCTGAGAACTAAGCATTGTGTGCAGAGATTTTGCAGCTATCTCCTTTCCTTCAGTTTTTGTGCTAACATTTTTATCTCTAAAACTAGCATTTCCTATTAAAGAAAGCATAACCGAGGGTATAGGACCTAACTCTTTAAACCTAAATGAAACAAATGGCACATATGATTTCCTTCTGAGAACTACGCATTGTGTGCAGAGATTTTGCAGCTATCTCCTTTCCTTCAGTTTTTGTGCTAACATTCATATGTCTAAAACAAGCATTTACACTATAGGAAAGCATTACCGCGGGTATAGAACCTAACTCTTTAAACATAAATGAAACAACATGGCACATATCATTTACTTCTGAGAAGTAAGCACTGTGTGCAGAGATTTTGCAGCTGTCTCCTTTCCTTCAGTTTTTGTGCTAACATTCGTATCTCTAAAACTAGCATTTCCTACATAGGAAAGCATAACCGAGGGTAGAGCACCTAACTCTTAAACCTAAATAAAACAGCATGGCATATATGATTTCCTTCTGAGAACTAAGCATTGTGTGCAGAGATTTGCAGGTATCTCCTTTCCTTCAGTTTTTGTGCTAACATTCGTATGTCTCAATCTTTCATTTACACTATAGGAAAGCATTACCGCACGTATAGCACCTAACTCTTTAAACCTAAATGAAACAACATGGCACATATGATTTACTTCTGAGAACTAAGCATTGTGTGCACAGATTTTGCAGCTACCACCTTTCCTTCAGTTTTTTTGCTAACATTCGTGCCTCCAGAACTAGCATTTCCTATACAGGAATGCATAACCGAGAGTATAGCACCTAACTCTTAAACCTAAATGAAACAACATTACACATATGATTTACTTCTGAGAATTAAGCATTGTGCGCCGAGATTTTGCAACTACCTCCTTTCCTTCAGTTTTTGTGCTAACATTCGTATCTCCAGAACTAGCATTTCCTATACAGGAAAGCATAACTGAGGGTATAGCACCTAACTCTTTATACCTAAATGAAACAACATGGCACATATGATTTATTTCTGAGACCTAAGCATTGTGTGCAGAGATTTTGCAGCTATCTCCTTTCCTTCAGTTTTTGTGCTAACATTCCTATGTCTAAAACTTGCATTTACACTGAGGAAAGCATTACCATGGGTATAGCACTCATCTGTTTAAACCTAAAAGAAACAACATGGCACATATGATTTACTTATGAGAACTAAGCATTGTGTGCAGAGATTTTGCAGCTATCTCCTTTCCTTCAGTTTTTGTGCTAACATTCTTATCTCTAAAACTAGCATTTCCTAATAAAGAAAGCATAACCGAGGGTATAGCACCTAACTCTTTAAACCTAAATGAAACAACATGGCACATATGATTTACTTCTGAGAACTACGCATTGTGTGCAGAGATTTTGCAGCTATCTCCTTTCCTTCAGTTTTTGTGCTAACATTCATATGTCTAAAACAAGCATTTACACTATAGGAAAGCATTACCACGGGTATAGCACCTAACTCTTTAAACCTAAATCAAACAACATTGCACATATGATTTACTTCTGAGAACTAAGCATTGTGTGCAGAGATTTTGCAGCTATCTCCTTTCCTTCAGTTTTTGTGCTAACATTCGTATCTCTAAAAGTAGCATTTCCTATATAGGAAAGCATAACCGAGGGTATAGCACCTAACTCTTTAAACCTAAATGAAACAACATGGCACATATGATTTACTTCTGAGAACTAAGCATTGTGTGCAGAGATTTTGCAGCTATCTCCTTTCCTTCAGTTTTTGTGCTAACATTCGTATCTCTAAAACTAGCATTTCCTATAAAGGAAAGCATTACCGCGGGTATAGCACCTAACTCTTTAAACCTAAATGAAACAACATCGCACATATGATTTATTTCTGAGAACTAAGCATTGTGTGCAGAGATTTTGCAGCTATCTCCTTTCCTTCAGTTTTTGTGCTAACATTCGTATCTCCAGAACTAGCATTTTCTATACAGGAAAGCATAACCGAGGGTATAGGTCCTAACTCTTAAACCTAAATAAACCAGCTCAGCACATATGATTTACTTCTGAGACCTAAGCATTGTGTGCAGAGATTTTGCAGCTATCTCCTTTCCTTCAGGTTTGTGCTAACATTCATATGTCTAAAACTAGCATTGACACTATAGGAAACCATTACCGCGGGTATAGCACCTAACTCTTTAAACCTAAATCAAACAACATTTCTTATATGATTTACTTCTGAGAACTAAGCATTGTGTGCAGAGATTTTGCAGCTATCACCTTTCCTTCAGTTTTTGTGCTAACATTCGTATCCCTAACCTAGCATTTCCTATATAGGAAAGCATAACCGAGGGTATAGCACCTAACTCTTTAAACCTAAATGAAACAACATGGCACATATGATTTACTTCCGAGATCTAAGCATTGTGTGCGGAGATTTTGCAGCTATCTCCTTTCCTTCATTTTTTGTGCTAACATTCGTATCTCTAAAAATAGCATTTCCTATACAGGAAAGCATAACCGAGGGTATAGCACCTAACTCTTTAAACCTAAATGAAACATCATGGCATATATGATTTACTTCTGAGAACTACGCATTGTGTGCAGAGATTTTGCAGCTATCTCCTTTCCTTCGGTTTTTGTGCTAACATTCCTATGTCTAAAACTAGCATTTACACTATAGGAAAGCATTACCGCGGGTATAGCACCTAACTCTTTAAACATAAATGAAACAACATGTCACATATCATTTACTTCTGAGAAGTAAGCACTGTGTGCAGAGATTTTGCAGCTGTCTCCTTTCCTTCCGTTTTTGTGCTAACATTCGTATCTCTAAAACTAGCATTTCCTACATAGGAAAGCATAACCGAGGTTAGAGCACCTAACTCTTAAACCTAAATAAAACAGCATGGCATATATGATTTCCTTCTGAGAACTAAGCATTGTGTGCAGAGATTTGCAGGTATCTCCTTTCCTTCAGTTTTTGTGCTAACATTCCTATGTCTCAATCTTTCATTTACACTATAGGAAAGCTTTACCGCACGTATAGCACCTAACTCTTTAAACCTAAATGAAACAACATGGTACATATGATTTACTTCTGAGAACTAAGCATTGTGTGCACAGATTTTGCAGCTATCTCCTTTCCTTCAGTTTTTGTGCTAACATTCGTGCCTCCAGAACTAGCATTTCCTATACAGGAATGCATAACCGAGAGTATAGCACCTAACTCTTTAAACCTAAATGAAACAACATTGCGCATATGATTTACTTTAGAGAAATAAGCATTGTGCGCCGATATTTTGCAAGTACCTCCTTTCCTTCAGTTTTTGTGCTAACATTCGTATCTCCAGAACTAGCATTTCCTATACAGGAAAGCATAACTGAGGGTATAGCACCTCACTCTTTAAACCTAAATGAAACAACATGGCACATATGATTTATTTCTGAGACCTAAGCATTGTGTGCAGAGATTTTGCAGCTATCTCCTTTCCTTCAGTTTTTGTGCTAACATTCCTATGTCTAAAACTTGCATTTACACTATAGGAAAGCATTACCGCGGGTATAGCACTCATGTGTTTAAACCTAAAAGAAACAACATGGCACATATGATTTACTTCTGAGAACTAAGCATTGTGTGCAGAGATTTTCCAGCTATCTCCTTTCCTTCAGTTTTTGTGCTAACATTCGTACCTCCAGAACTAGCATTTCCAATACAGGAAAGCATAACCGAGGGTATAGGACCTAACTCTTAAACCTAAATAAGCCAGCTCAGCACATATGATTTACTTTTGAGAACTAAGCATTGTGTGCAGAGATTTTGCAGCTATCTCCTTTCCTTCAGTTTTTGTGCTAACATTCTTATCTCTAAAACTAGCATTTCCTATTAAAGAAAGCATAACCGAGGGTATAGGACCTAACTCTTTAAACCTAAATGAAACAACATGGCACATATGATTTCCTTCTGAGAACTACGCATTGTGTGCAGAGATTTTGCAGCTATCTCCTTTCCTTCAGTTTTTGTGCTAACATTCATATGTCTAAAACAAGCATTTACACTATAGGAAAGCATTACCGCGGGTATAGAACCTAACTCTTTAAACATAAATGAAACAACATGGCACATATCATTTACTTCTGAGAAGTAAGCACTGTGTGCAGAGATTTTGCAGCTGTCTCCTTTCCTTCAGTTTTTGTGCTAACATTCGTATCTCTAAAACTAGCATTTCCTACATAGGAAAGCATAACCGAGGGTAGAGCACCTAACTCTTAAACCTAAATAAAACAGCATGGCATATATGATTTCCTTCTGAGAACTAAGCATTGTGTGCAGAGATTTGCAGGTATCTCCTTTCCTTCAGTTTTTGTGCTAACATTCCTATGTCTCAATCTTTCATTTACACTATAGGAAAGCATTACCGCACGTATAGCACCTAACTGTTTAAACCTAAATGAAACAACATGGCACATATGATTTACTTCTGAGAACTAAGCATTGTGTGCACAGATTTTGCAGCTATCTCCTTTCCTTCAGTTTTTGTGCTAACATTCGTGCCTCCAGAACTAGCATTTCCTATACAGGAATGCATAACCGAGAGTATAGCACCTAACTCTTAAACCTAAATGAAACAACATTGCACATATGATTTACTTCTGAGAACTAAGCATTGTGCGCCGAGATTTTGCAACTACCTCCTTTCCTTCAGTTTTTGTGCTAACATTCGTATCTCTAGAACTAGCATTTCCTATACAGGAAAGCATAACTGAGGGTATAGCACCTAACTCTTTAAACCTAAATGAAACAACATGGCACATATGATTTATTTCTGAGACCTAAGCATTGTGTGCACAGATTTTGCAGCTATCTCCTTTCCTTCAGTTTTTGTGCTAACATTCCTATGTCTAAAACTTGCATTTACACTGAGGAAAGCATTACCGTGGGTATAGCACTCATCTGTTTAAACCTAAAAGAAACAACATGGCACATATGATTTACTTATGAGAACTAAGCATTGTGTGCAGAGATTTTGCAGCTATCTCCTTTCCTTCCGTTTTTGTGCTAACATTCTTATCTCTAAAACTAGCATTTCCTATTAAAGAAAGCATAACCGAGGGTATAGCACCTAACTCTTTAAACCTAAATGAAACAACATGGCACATATGATTTACTTCTGAGAACTAAGCATTGTGTGCAGAGATTTTGCAGTTGTCTCCTTTCATTCAGTTTTTGTGCTAACATTCGTATCTCTAAAACTACCATTTCCTACATAGGAAAGCATAACCGAGGTTATAGCAGCTAACTCTAAAACCTAAATAAAACAGCATGGCATATATGATTTACTTCTGAGAACTAAGCATTGTGTGCAGAGATTTTGCAGCTATCTCCTTTCCTTCAGATTTTGTGCTAACATTCCTACATCTGAAACTAGCATTTACACTATAAGATAGCATAAGCGAGGGTATAGCACCTAACTCTTTAAACCTAACTGAAACAACATGGCACATATGATTTACTTCTGAGAACTAAGCATTGTGTGCAGAGACTTTGCAGCTATCTCCTTTCCTTCAGTTTTTTTGCTAACATTCCTGTGTCTAAAACTTGCATTTACACTATAGGAAAGCATTACCGCGGGTATAGCACCTAACTGTTTAAACCTAAATGAAACAACATGGCACATATGATTTAATTCTGAGAACTAAGCATTGTGTGCAGAGATTTTGCAGCTGTCTCCTTTCCTTCAGTTTTTGTGCTAACATTCGTATCTCCAGAACAAGTTTTCCTATACAGGAAAGCATAACCGAGGGTATCGCACCTAAATCTTTAAACCTAAATGAAAGAGCATGGCACATATGATTTACTTCTGAGAACTAAGCATTGTGTGCAGAGATTTTGCAGCTATCTCCTTTCCTTCAGTTTTTTTGCTAATATTCGTATCTCTAAAACTAGCATTTCCTATATAGGAAAGCATAACCGAGGGTATAGGACCTAACTCTTAAATCTAAATAAAACAGCATGACACATATGATTTACTTATGAGACCTAAGCATTGTGTGCAGAGAATTTGCAGCTATCTCCTTTCATTCAGTTTCTGTGCTAACATTCCTATGTCTTAAACTAGCATTAACACTATAGGAAAGCATTACCGCGGGTATAGCACCTAACTCTTTAAACGTAAATGAAACAACATTGCACATATGATTTACTTCTGGGAACTAAGCATTGTGTGCAGAGATTTTGCAGCGCTCTCCTTTCCTTCAGTGTTTGTGCTAACATTCGTATCTCCAGAACTTGCATTTCCTATACAGGAAAGCATAACCGAGGGTAACGCACCTAAATCTTTAAACCTAAATGAAAGAACATGGCACATATGATTTACCTCTGAGAAGTACGCATTGTGTGCAGAGATTTTGCAGCTATCTCCTTTCCTTCAGTTTTTGTGCTAACATTCCTATATCTGAAACTAGCTTTTACAGGATAGCATTACCGCGGGTATAGTACCTAACTCTTTAAACCTAAATTAAACAACATGGCACATATGATTTCCTTCTGAGAACTAAGCATTGTGTGCAGAGATTTTGCAGCTTTCTCCTTTCCTTCACTTTTTGTGCTAACATTCCTATGTCTAAAAGTAGCATTTACACTATAAGAAAGCATTACCGCGGGTATAGCACCTAACTTTTAAACCTAAATGAAACAACATGGCACATATGATTTACTTCTGAGAACTAAGAATTGTGTGCAGAGGTTTTGCAGCTATCTCCTTTCCTTCAGTTTTTGTGCTAACATTCTTATGTCTAAAACTTGCATTTACACTATAGGAAAGCATTACCGCGGGTATTGCACTTATCTGTTTAAACCTAAATGAAACAACATGGCACATATGATTTACTTCTGAGAACTAAGCATTGTGTGCAGAGATTTTGCAGCTATCTCCTTTCCTTCAGTTTTTGTGGTAACATTCTTACCTCCAGAACTAGCATTTCCTACACAGGAAAGCATAACCGAGGGTATAGCACATAACTATTTAAACCTAAATGAAACAACATGGCACATATGATTTCCTTCTGAGAACTAAGCAGTGTGTGCAGACATTTTGCAGCTATCTCCTTTCCTTCAGTTTTTGTGCTAACATTCGTGCCTCCAGAACTAGCATTGCCTATACAGGAATGCATAACCGAGGGTATAGCACCTAACTCTTTAAACCTAAATGAAACAACAAGGCACATATGATTTACTTTTGAGAACTAAGCGTTGTGTGCAGAGATTTTGCAGCTATCTCCTTTCCTTCAGTTTTTGTGCTAACAAACCTGTATCTGAAACTAGCATTTACACTATAGGATAGCATTACCGCGGGTATAGCACTGAACTCTTTAAACCTAAATGAAACATCATGGCACATATGATTTACTTCTGAGAACTAAGCATTGTGCGGAGAGATTTTGCAACTACCTCCTTTCCTTCAGTTTTTGTGCTAACATTCGTATCTCCAGAACTAGCATTTCCTATACAGGAAAGCATAACTGAGGGTATAGCACCTAACTCTTTAAACCTAAATGAAACAACATGGCACCTATGATTTACTTCTGAGAACTAAGAATTGTGTGCAGAGGTTTTGCAGCTATCTCCTTTCCGTCAGTTTTTGTGCTAACTTTCCTATGTCTAAAACATGCATTTACACTATAGGAAAGCATTACCGCGGGTATAGCACTTATCTGTTTAAACCTAAATGAAACAACATGGCACATATGATTTACTTCTGAGAACTAAGCATTGTGTGCAGAGATTTTGCAGCTATCTTCTTTCCTTCAGTTTTTGTGGTAACATTCGTACCTCCAGAACTAGCCTTTCCTATACAGGAAAGCATAACCGAGGGTATAACACATAACTCTTTAATCCTAAATGAAACAACATGGCACATATGATTTACTTCTGAGAACTAAGCATTGTGTGCAGAGATTTACAGCTATCTCCTTTCCTTCAGTTTTTGTGCTAACATTCGTATCTCCAGAACTAGCCTTTCCTATACAGGAAAGCATAACCGAGGGTATAGGACCTAACTCTTAAACCTAAATAAAACAGCACTGCACATATGATTTACTTCTGAGAACTAAGCATTGTGTGCAGAGATTTTGCAGCTATCTCCTTTCCTTCAGGTTTTGTGCTAACATTCTTAACTCTAAAACTAGCATTTCCTATAAAGGAAAGCATAACCGAGGGTATAGCACCTAACTCTTTAAACCTAAATGAAACAACATGGCACATATGATTTACTTCTGAGAACTACGCATTGTGTGCAGAGATTTTGCAGCTATCTCTTTCCTTCACTTTTTGTGCTACATTCATATGTCTAAAACTAGCATTTACACCTTAGGAAAGCATTACCGCGGGTTTAGCACCTAACTCTTTAAACCTAAATGAAACAACATGGCACATATGATTTACTTCTGAGAACTAAGCATTGTGTGCAGAGATTTTGCAGCTGTCTCCTTTCCTTCAGTTTTTGTGCTACATTCGTATCTCCAGAACAAGTTTTCCTATACAGGAAGCATAACCGAGGGTATCGCACCTAATTCTTTAACCTAATGAAAGAGCATGGCACATATGATTTACTTCTGAGAACTAAGCATTGTGTGCAGAGATTTTGCAGCTATCTCCTTTCCTTCAGTTTTTTTGCTAATATTCGTATCTCTAAAACTAGCATTTCCTATATAGGAAAGCATAACCGAGGGTATAGGACCTAACTCTTAAATCTAAATAAAACAGCATGACACATATGATTTACTTATGAGACCTAAGCATTGTGTGCAGAGAATTTGCAGCTATCTCCTTTCATTCAGTTTCTGTGCTAACATTCTATGTCTTAAACTAGCATTTAACACTATAGGAAAGCATTACCGCGGGTATAGCACCTAACTCTTTAAACGTAAATGAAACAACATTGCACATATGATTTACTTCTGGAACTAAGCATTGTGTGCAGAGATTTTGCAGCGCTCTCCTTTCCTTCAGTGTTTGTGCTAACATTCGTATCTCAGAACTTGCATTTCCTATACAGGGAAAGCATAACCGAGGGTAACGCACCTAAATCTTTAAACCTAAATGAAAGAACATGGCACATATGATTTACCTCTGAGAAGTACGCAATGTGTGCAGAGATTTTGCAGCTATCTCCTTTCCTTCAGTTTTTGTGCTAACATTCCTATATCTGAAACTAGCTTTACAGGATAGCATTACCGCGGGTATAGTACCTAACTCTTAAACCTAAATTAAACAACATGGCACATATGATTTCCTTCTGAGAACTAAGCATTGTGTGCAGAGATTTTGGCAGGCTTTCTCCTTTCCTTCACTTTTTGTGCTAACATTCTATGTCTAAAAGTAGCATTTACACTATAAGAAAGCATTACCGCGGGTATAGCACCTAACTTTTAACCTAAATGAAACAACATGGCACATATGATTTACTTCTGAGAACTAAGAATTGTGTGCAGAGGTTTTGCAGCTATCTCCTTTCCTTCAGTTTTTTGTGCTAACATTCTTATGTCTAAAACTTGCATTTACACTATAGGAAAGCATTACCGCGGGTATTGCACTTATCTGTTTAAACCTAAATGAAACAACATGGCACATTATGATTTACTTCTGAGAACTAAGCATTGTGTGCAGAGATTTTGCAGCTATCTCCTTCCTTCAGTTTTTGTGGTAACATTCTTACCTCCAGAAACTAGCATTTCCTACACAGGAAAGCATAACCGAGGGTATAGCACATAACTATTTAAACCTAAATGAAACAACATGGCACATATGATTTCCTTCTGAGAACTAAGCAGTGTGTGCAGACATTTTGCAGCTATCTCCTTTCCTTCAGTTTTTGTGCTAACATTCGTGCCTCCAGAACTAGCATTGCCTATACAGGAATGCATAACCGAGGGTATAGCACCTAACTCTTTAAACCTAAATGAAACAACAAGGCACATATGATTTACTTTGAGAACTAAGCGTTTGTGTGCAGAGATTTTGCAGCTATCTCCTTTCCTTCAGTTTTTGTGCTAACAAACCTGTATCTGAAACTAGCATTTACACTATAGGATAGCATTACCGCGGGTATAGCACTGAACTCTTTAAACCTAAATGAAACATCATGGCACATATGATTTACTTCTGAGAACTAAGCATTGTGCGGAGAGATTTTGCAACTACCTCCTTTCCTTCAGTTTTTGTGCTAACATTCGTATCTCCAGAACTAGCATTTCCTATACAGGAAAGCATAACTGAGGGTATAGCACCTAACTCTTTAAACCTAAATGAAACAACATGGCACCTATGATTTACTTCTGAGAACTAAGAATTGTGTGCAGAGGTTTTGCAGCTATCTCCTTTCCGTCAGTTTTTTGTAGCTAACTTTCCTATGTCTAAAACATGCATTACACTATAGGAAAGCATTACCGCGGGTATAGCACTTATCTGTTTAAACCTAAATGAATCAACATGGCACATATGATTTACTTCTGAGAACTAAGCATTGTGTGCACAGATTTTGCAGCTATCTTCTTTCCTTCAGTTTTTGTGGTAACATTCGTACCTCCAGAACTAGCCTTTCCTATACAGGAAAGCATAACCGAGGGTATAACACATAACTCTTTAATCCTAAATGAAACAACATGGCACATATGATTTACTTCTGAGAACTAAGCATTGTGTGCAGAGATTTTACAGCTATCTCCTTTCCTTCAGTTTTTGTGCTAACATTCGTATCTCCAGAACTAGCCTTTCCTATACAGGAAAGCATAACCGAGGGTATAGGACCTAACTCTTAAACCTAAATAAAAACAGCACTGCACATATGATTACTCTGAGAACTAAGCATTGTGTGCAGAGATTTTGCAGCTATCTCCTTTCCTTCAGGTTTTGTGCTAACATTCTTAACTCTAAAACTAGCATTTCCTATAAAGGAAAGCATAACCGAGGGTATAGCACCTAACTCTTTAAACCTAAATGAAACAACATGGCACATATGATTTACTTCTGAGAACTACGCATTGTGTGCAGAGATTTTGCAGCTATCTCCTTTCCTTCACTTTTTGTGCTAACATTCATATGTCTAAAACTAGCATTTACACCTTAGGAAAGCATTACCGCGGGTTTAGCACCTAACTCTTTAAACCTAAATGAAACAACATGGCACATATGATTTACTTCTGAGAACTAAGCATTGTGTGCAGAGATTTTGCAGCTATCTCCTTTCCTTCAGTTTTTGTGCTAACATTCGTATCTATAAAACTAGCATTTCCTATATAGGAAAGCATAACCGAGGGTATAGCACCTAACTCTTTAAACCTAAATGAAACAACATGGCACATATGATTTACTTCTGAGAACTAAGCATGTGTGCAGAGATTTTGCAGCTATCTCCTTTCCTTCAGTTTTTGTGCTAACATTCGTATCTCTAAAAGTAGCATTTCCTATATAGGAAAGCATAACCGAGGGTATAGCACCTAACTCTTTAAACCTAAATGAAACAACATGGCACATATGATTTACTTCTGAGAACTACGCATTGTGTGCAGAGATTTTGCAGCTATCTCCTTTCCTTCAGTTTTTGTGCTAACATTCCTATGTCTAAAACTAGCATTTACACTATAGGAAAGCATTACCGCGGGTATAGCACCTAACTCTTTAAACATAAATGAAACAACATGGCACATATCATTTACTTCTGAGAAGTAAGCACTGTGTGTGGAGATTTTGCAGCTGTTTCCTTTCCTTCAGTTTTTGTGCTAACATTCGTATCTCTAAAACTAGCATTTCCTACATAGGAAAGCATAACCGAGGGTAGAGCACCTAACTCTTAAACCTAAATAAAACAGCATGGCATATATGATTTCCTTCTGAGAACTAAGCATTGTGTGCAGAGATTTGCAGGAATCTCCTTTCCTTCAGTTTTTGTGCTAACATTCCTATGTCTCAATCTTTCATTTACACTATAGGAAAGCATTACCGCACGTATAGCACCTAACTGTTTAAACCTAAATGAAACAACATGGCACATATGATTTACTTCTGAGAACTAAGCATTGTGTGCACAGATTTTGCAGCTATCTCCTTTCCTTCAGTTTTTGTGCTAACATTCGTGCCTCCAGAACTAGCATTTCCTATACAGAAATGCATAACCGAGGGTATAGCACCTAACTCTTTAAACCTAAATGAAACAACATTGCACATATGATTTACTTCTGAGAACTAAGCATTGTGCGCCGAGATTTTGCAACTACCTCCTTTCCTTCAGTTTTTGTGCTAACATTCGTATCTCCAGAACTAGCATTTCCTATACAGGAAAGCATAACTGAGGGTATAGCACCTAACTCTTTAAACCTAAATGAAACAACATGGCACATATGATTTATTTCTGCGAACTAAGCATTGTGTGCAGAGATTTTGCAGCTATCTCCTTTCCTTCAGTTTTTGTCCTAACATTCCTATGTCTAAAACTTGCATTTACACTATAGGAAAGCATTACCGCGGGTATAGCACTCATCTCTTTAAACCTAAAAGAAACAACATGGCACATATGATTTACTTCTGAGAACTAAGCATTGTGTGCAGAGATTTTGCAGCTATCTCCTTTCCTTCAGTTTTTGTGCTAACATTCGTACCTCCAGAACTAGCATTTCCTATACAGGAAAGCATAACCGAGAGTATAGCACATAACTCTTTAAACCTAAATGAAACAACATGGCACATATGATTTACTTCTGAGAACTAAGCATTGTGTGCAGAGATTTTGCAGCTATCTCCTTTCCTTCAGTTTTTGTGCTAACATTCGTATCTCCAGAACTTGCATTTCCTATACAGGAAAGCATAACCGAGGGTATAGGACCTAACTCTTAAAACTAAATAAGCCAGCTCAGCACATATGATTTCCTTCTGAGAACTAAGCATTGTGTGCAGAGATTTTGCAGCTATCTCCTTTCCTTCAGTTTTTGTGCTAACATTCTTATCTCTAAAACTAGCATTTCCTATTAAAGAAAGCATAACCGAGGGTATAGCACCTAACTCTTTAAACCTAAATGAAACAACATGGCACATATGATTTACTTCTGAGAACTACGCATTGTGTGCAGAGATTTTGCAGCTATCTCCTTTCCTTCAGTTTTTGTGCTAACATTCATATGTCTAAAACAAGCCTTTACACTATAGGAAAGCATTACCGCGGGTATAGCACCTAACTCTTTAAACCTAAAACAAACAACATTGCACATATGATTTCCTTCTGAGAACTAAGCATTGTGTGCAGAGATTTTGCAGCTATCACCTTTCCTTCAGTTTTTGTGCTAACATTTGTATCTCTAAACCTAGCTTTTCCTATATAGAAATGCATAACCTAGGGTATAGCACCTAACTCTTTAAACCTAAATGAAACAACATGGCACATATGATTTACTTCTGAGAACTAAGCATTGTGTGCAGAGATTTTGCAGCTATCTCCTTTCCTTCAGTTTTTGTGCTAACATTCGTATCTCTAAAAGTAGCATTTCCTATATAGGAAAGCATAACCGAGGGTATAGCACCTAACTCTTTAAACCTAAATGAAACAACATGGCACATATGATTTACTTCTGAGAACTACGCATTGTGTGCAGAGATTTTGCAGCTATCTCCTTTCCTTCAGTTTTTGGGCTAACATTCCTATGTCTAAAACTAGCATTTACACTATAGGAAAGCATTACCGCGGGTATAGCCCCTAACTCTTCAAACATAAATGAAACAAGATGGCACATATCATTTACTTCTGAGAAGTAAGCACTGTGTGCAGAGATTTTGCAGCTGTCTCCTTTCCTTCAGTTTTTGTGCTAACATTCGTATCTCTAAAACTAGCATTTCCTACATAGGAAAGCATAACCGAGGGTAGAGCACCTAACTCTTAAACCTAAATAAAACAGCATGGCATATATGATTTGCTTCTGAGAACTAAGCATTGTGTGCAGAGATTTGCAGCTATCTCCTTTCCTTCAGTTTTTGTGCTAACATTCCTATGTCTCAAACTTGCATTTACAGTATAGGAAAGCATTACCGCACGTATAGCACCTAACTGTTTAAACCTAAATGAAACAACATGGCACATATGATTTACTTCTGAGAACTAAGCATTGTGTGCAGAGGTTTTGCAGCTATCTCCATTCCTTCCGTTTTTGTGCTAACATTCGTATCTCCGGAACTTGCATTTCCTATACAGGAAAGCTTAACCGAGGGTATAGCACATAACTCTTTAAACCTAAATGAAACAACATGGCACATATGATTTACTTCTGAGAACTAACCACTGTGTGCAGAGATTTTACAGCTATCTCCTTTCCTTCAGTTTTTGTGCTAACATTCGTATATCCAGAACTAGCATTTCCTATACAGGAAAGCATAACCGAGGGTATACGACCTAACTCTTAAACCTAAATAAAACAGGACAGCACATATGATTTACTTCTGAGAACTAAGCATTGTGTGCAGAGATTTTGCAGCTATACTTTCCTTCAGTTTTTGTGCTAACATTCTTATCTCTAAAACTAGCATTTCCTATAAAGGAAAGCATAACCGAGGGTATAGCACCTAACTCTTTAAACCTAAATGAAACAACATGGCACATATGATTTACTTCTGAGAACTACGCATTGTGTACAGAGATTTTGCAGCTATCTCCTTTCCTTCAGTTTTTGTGCTAACATTCATATGTCTTAAACTACCATTTACACTATAGGAAAGCATTACCGCGGGTATAGCACCTAACTCTTTCACCCTAAATCAAACAACATTGCACATATGATTTACTTCTGAGAACTAAGCATTGTGTGTAGATATTTTGCAGCTACCTCCTTTCCTTCAGTTTTGTGCTAACATTCGTGTCTATAAAACTACCATTTCCTATATAGGAAAGCATAACCTAGGGTATAGCACTTAACTCTTTATACGTAAGTGAAACAACATGGCACATATGATTTACTTCTGAGAACTAAGCATTGTGTGCACAGATTTTGCAGCTATCTCCTTTCCTGCAGTTTTTTGCTAACATTCGTATCTCTAAAACTAGCATTTCATATATAGGAAAGCATCACAGAGATTATAGCACCTAACTCTTTAAACCTAAATGAAACAACATGGCACATATGATTTACTTCTGAGAACTAAGCATTGTGTGCGAGAGATTTTGCAGCTATCTCCTTTCCTTCAGTTTTTGTGCTAACATTCGTATCTCCAGAACTAGCATTTCCTATACAGTAAAGCATAACCGAGGGTATAGCACCTAACTGTTTAAACCTAAATGAAACAACATGGCACATATGATTTACTTCGGAGAACTAAGCATTGTGTGCAGAGATTTTGCAGCTATCTCCTTTCCTTCAGTTTTTGTGCTAACATTCGTATCTCTAAAACTAGCATTTCTTATATAGGAAAGCTTCACAGAGGTTATACACCTAACTCTTTAAACCTAAATGAAACAACATGGCACATATGATATACTTCTGAGGACTACACATTGTGTGCCGAGAATTTGCAGCTATCTCCTTTCCTTCAGTTTTTGTGCTAACATTCATATGTCTAAAACTAGCCTTTACACTATAGGAAAGCATTACCGCGGGTATAGCACCTAACTCTTTAAACCTAAATCAAACAACATTGCACATATGATTTACTTCTGAGAACTAAGCGTTGTGTGTAGAGATTTTGCAGCTATCTCCTTTCCTTCAGTTTTTGTGCTAACATTCGTATCTATAAAACTAGCATTTCCTATATAGGAAAGCATAACCTAGGGTATAGCACCTAACTCTTTAAACCTAAATGAAACAACATGGCACATATGATTTACTTCTTAGAACTAAGCATTGTGTGCAGAGATTTTGCAGCTATCTCCTTTCCTTCAGTTTTTGTGCTAACATTCGTATCTCTAAAAGTAGCATTTCCTATATAAGAAAGCATAACCGAGAGTATAGCACCTAACTCTTTAAACCTAAATGAAACAACATGGCACATATGATTTACTTCTTAGAACTAAGCATTGTTTGCAGAGATTTTGCAGCTATCTCCTTTCCTTCAGTTTTTGTGCTAACATTCCTATGTCTAAAACTAGCATTTACACTATAGAAAAGCATTACCGCGGGTATAGCACCTAACTTTTTAAACATAAATGAAACAACATGGCACATATCATTTACTTCTGAGAAGTAAGCACTTCGTGCAGAGATTTTGCAGCTGTCTCCTTTCCTTCAGTTTTTGTGCTAACATTCGATCTCTAAAACTAGCATTTCCTACATAGGAAACCATAACCGAGGGTAGAGCACCTAACTCTTAAACCTAAATAAAACAGCATGGCATATATGATTTCCTTCGGAGAACTAAGCATTGTGTGCAGAGATTTGCAGCTATCTCCTTTCCTTCAGTTTTTGTGCTAACATTCCTATGTCTCAAACTTGCATTTACACTATAGGAAAGCATTACCGCACTTATAGCACCTAACTGTTTAAACCTAAATGAAACAACATGGCACATATGATTTACTTCTGAGAACTAAGCAGTGTGTGCAGAGATTTTGCAGCTATCTCCTTTCCTTCAGTTTTTGTGCTAACATTCGTGCCTCCAGAACTAGCATTTCCTATACAGGAATGCATAACCGAGGGTATAGCACCTAACTCTTTAAACCTAAATGAAACAACAAGGCACATATGATTTTCTTTTGAGAACTAAGCATTGTGTGCAGAGATTTTGCAGCTATCTACTTTCCTTCAGTTTTTGTGCTAACATTCGTATCTCCAGAACTAACATTTCCTATACAGGAAAGCATAACCGTGGGTATAGCACCTAACTCTTTAAACCTAAATTAAACAACATCGCACATATGATTTACTTCTGAGAACTAAGCATTGTGTGCAGAGATTTTGCAGCTATCTCCTTTCCTTCAGTTTTTGTGCTAACATTCGTATCTCTAAAACTAGCATTTCCTATAAAGGAAAGCATTACCGCGGGTATAGCACCTAACTCTTTAAACCTAAATGAAACAACATGGCACATATGATTTACTTCTGAGATCTAAACATTGTGTGCAGAGATTTTGCAGCTATCTCCTTTCCTTTAGTTTTTGTGCTAACAAACCTATATCTGAAACTAGCATTTACACTATAGAATAGCATTAACGCGGGTATAGCACCGAACTCATTAAACCTAAATGAAACAACATGGCACATATGATTTACTTCTGAGAACTAACCATTGTGCGCAGAGATTTTGCAACTACCTCCTTTCCTTCAGGTTTTGTGCTAACATTCGTATCTCCAGAACTAGCATTTCCTGCACAGGAAAGCATAACTGAGGGTATAGCACCTAACTCTTTAAACCTAAATGAAACAACATGGTACATATGATTTACTTCTGAGAACTAAGCATTGTGTGCAGAGATTTTGCAGCTATCTCCTTTCCTTCAGTTTTTGAGCTAACATTCATATCTCCAGAACTAGCATTTTCTATACAGGAAAGCATAACCGAGGGTATAGGACCTAACTCTTAAACCTAAATAAACCAGCTCAGCACATATGATTTACTTCTGAGACCTAAGCATTGTGTGCAGAGATTTTGCAGCTATCTCCTTTCCTTCATTTTTTGTGCTAACATTCGTATCTCTAAAATTAGCATTTCCTATACAGGAAAGCATAACCGAGGGTATAGCACCTAACTCTTTAAACCTAAATGAAACAACATGGCACATATGATTTACTTCTGAGAACTACGCATTGTGTGCAGAGATTTTGCAGCTGTCTCCTTTCCTTCAGTTTTTGTGCTAACATTCCTATGTCTAAAACTAGCATTTACACTATAGGAAAGCATTACCGCGGGTATAGCACCTAACTCTTTAAACATAAATGAAACAACATGGCACATATCATTTACTTCTGAGAAGTAAGCACTGTGTGCAGAGATTTTGCAGCTGTCTCCTTTCCTTCAGTTTTTGTGCTAACATTCGTATCTCTAAAACTAGCATTTCCTACATAGGAAAGCATAACCGAGGGTAGAGCACCTAACACTTAAACCTAAATAAAACAGCATGGCATATATGATTACCTTCTGAGAACTAAGCATTGTGTGCAGAGATTTGCAGGTATCTCCTTTCCTTCAGTTTTTGTGCTAACATTCCTATGTCTCAGTCTTTCATTTACACTATAGGAAAGCATTACCGCACGTATAGCACCTAACTGTTTAAACCTAAATGAAACAACATGGCACATATGATTTACTTCTGAGAACTAAGCATTGTGTGCACAGATTTTGCAGCTATCTCCTTTCCTTCAGTTTTTGTGCTAACATTCGTGCCTCCAGAACTAGCATTTCCTATACAGGAATGCATAACCGAGGGTATAGCACCTAACTCTTTAAACCTATATGATACAACATTGCAAATATGATTTACTTCTGAGAACTAAGCATTGTGCGCCGAGATTTTGCAACTACCTCCTTTCCTTCAGTTTTTGTGCTAACATTCGTATCTCCAGAACTAGCATTTCCTATACAGGAAAGCATAACTGAGGGTATAGCACCTAACTCTTTAAACCTAAATGAAACAACATGGCACATATGATTTATTTCTGAGAACTAAGCATTGTGTGCAGAGATTTTGCAGCTATCTCCTTTCCTTCAGTTTTTGTGCTAACATTCCTATGTCTAAAACTTGCATTTACACTATAGGAAAGCATTACCGCGGGTATAGCACTCATCTGTTTAAACCTAAATGAAACAACATGGCACATATGATTTACTTCTGAGAACTAAGCATTGTGTGCAGAGATTTTGCAGCTATCTCCTTTCCTTCAGTTTTTGTGCTAACATTCGTACCTCCAGAACTAGCATTTCCTATACAGGAAAGCATAACCGAGAGTATAGCACATAACTCTTTAAACCTAAATGAAACAACATGGCACATAGGATTTACTTCTGAGAACTAAGCATTGTGTGCAGAGATTTTGCAGCTATCTCCTTTCCTTCAGTTTTTGTGCTAACATTCTTATCTCTAAAACTAGCATTTCCTATTAAAGAAAGCATAACCGAGGGTATAGCACCTAACTCTTTAAACCTAAATGAAACAACATGGCACATATGATTTACTTCTGAGAACTACGCATTGTGTGCAGAGATTTTGCAGCTATCTCCTTTCCTTCAGTTTTTGTGCTAACATTCATATGTCTAAAACAAGCATTTACACTATAGGAAAGCATTACCGCGGGTATAGCACCTAACTCTTTAAACCTAAATCAAACAACATTGCACATATGATTTCCTTCTGAGAACTAAGCATTGTGTGCAGAGATTTTGCAGCTATCACCTTTCCTTCAGTTTTTGTGCTAACATTCGTATCTCTAAACCTAGCATTTCTTATATAGAAATGCATAACCTAGGGTATAGCACCTAACTCTTTAAACCTAAATGAAACAACATGGCACATATGATTTACTTCTGAGAACTAAGCATTGTGCGCAGAGATTTTGCAGCTATCTCCTTTCCTTCATTTTTTGTGCTAACATTCGTATCTCTAAAAGTAGCATTTCCTATATAGGAAAGCATAACCGAGGGTATAGCACCTAACTCTTTAAACCTAAATGAAACAACATGGCACATATGATTTACTTCTGAGACCTACGCATTGTGTGCAGAGATTTTGCAGCTATCTCCTTTCCTTCAGTTTTTGGGCTAACATTCCTATGTCTAAAACTAGCATTTACACTATAGGAAAGCATTACCGCGGGTATAGCACCTAACTCTTTAAACATAAATGAAACAAGATGGCACATATCATTTACTTCTGAGAATTAAGCACTGTGTGCAGAGATTTTGCAGCTGTCTCCTTTCCTTCAGTTTTTGTGCTAACATACGTATCTCTAAAACTAGCATTTCCTACATAGGAAAGCATAACCGAGGGTAGAGCACCTAACTCTTAAACCTAAATAAAACAGCATGGCATATATGATTTCCTTCTGAGAACTAAGCATTGTGTGCAGAGATTTGCAGCTATCTCCTTTCCTTCAGTTTTTGTGCTAACATTCCTATGTCTAAAACTTGCATTTACAGTATAGGAATGCATTACCGCACGTATAGCACCTAACTGTTTAAACCTAAATGAAACAACATGGCACATATGATTTACTTCTCAGAACTAAGCATTGTGTGCAGAGATTTTGCAGCTATCTCCATTCCTTCAGTTTTTGTGCTAACATTCGTATCTCCAGAACTAGCATTTCCTATACAGGAAAGCATAAATGAGGGTATAGCACATAACTCTTTAAACCTAAATGAAACAACATGGCACATATGATTTACTTCTGAGAACTAACCACTGTGTGCAGAGATTTTACAGCTATCTCCTTTCCTTCACTTTTTGTGCTAACATTCGTATATCCAGAACTAGCATTTCCTATACAGGAAAGCATAACCGAGGGTATAGAACCTAACTCTTAAACCTAAATAAAACAGCACAGCACATATGATTTACTTCTGAGAACTAAGCATTGTGTGCAGAGATTTTGCAGCTATCTACTTTCCCTCAGTTTTTGTGCTAACATTCTTATCTCTAAAACTAACATTTCCTATAAAGGAAAGCATAACCGAGGGTATAGCACCTAACTCTTTAAACCTAAATGAAACAACATGGCACATATGATTTACTTCTGAGAACTACGCATTGTGTGCAGAGATTTTGCAGCTATCTCCTTTCCTTCAGTTTTTGTGCTAACATTCATATGTCTAAAACTAGCATTTACACTATAGGAAAGCATTACCGCGGGTATAGCACATAACTCTTTAACCCTAAATTAAACAACATTGCACATATGATTTACTTCTGAGAACTAAGCATTGTGTGTAGAGATTTTGCAGCTACCTCCTTTCCTTCAGTTTTTGTGCTAACATTCGTGTCTATAAAACTAGCATTTCCTATATAGGAAAGCATAACCTAGGGTATAGCACCTAACTCTTTAAACGTAAGTGAAACAACATGGCACATATGATTTACTTCTGAGAACTAAGCATTGTGTGCACAGATTTTGCAGCTATCTCCTTTCCTGCAGTTTTTTGCTAACATTCGTATCTCTAAAACTAACATTTCCTATAAAGGAAAGCATAACCGAGGGTATAGCACCTAACTCTTTAAACCTAAATGAAACAACATGGCACATATGATTTACTTCTGAGAACTAAGCATTGTGCGCCGAGATTTTGCAACTACCTCCTTTCCTTCAGTTTTTGTGCTAACATTCGTATCTCCAGAACTAGCATTTCCTATACAGGAAAGCATAACTGAGGGTATAGCACCTAACTCTTTAAACCTAAATGAAACATCATGGCACATATGATTTACTTCTGAGAACTAAGCATTGTGCGGAGAGATTTTGCAACTACCTCCTTTCCTTCAGTTTTTGTGCTAACATTCATATCTCCAGAACTAGCATTTCCTATACAGTAAAGCATAACTGAGGGTATAGCACCTAACTCTTTAAACCTAAATGAAACAACATGGCACATATGATTTACTTCTGAGAACTAAGAATTGTGTGCAGAGGTTTTGCAGCTATCTCCTTTCCTTCAGTTTTTGTGCTAACATTCTTATGTCTAAAACTTGCATTTACACAATAGGAAAGCATTACCGCGGGTATAGCACTTATCTGTTTAAACCTAAATGAAACAACATGGCACATATGATTTACTTCTGAGAACTAAGCATTGTGTGCAGAGATTTTGCAGCTATCTCCTTTCCTTCAGTTTTTGTGGTAACATTCGTACCTCCAGAACTAGCATTTCCTACACAGGAAAGCATAACCGAGGGTATAGCACATAACTCTTTAAACCTAAATGAAACAACATGGCACATATGATTTACTTCTGAGAACTAAGCAGTGTGTGCAGAGATTTTGCAGCTATCTCCTTTCCTTCAGTTTTTGTGCTAACATTCGTGCCTCCAGAACTAGCATTTCCTATACAGGAATGCATAACCGAGGGTATAGCACCTAACTCTTTAAACCTAAATGAAACAACATGGCACATATGATTTTCTTCTGAGAACTACGCATTGTGTGCAGAGATTTTGCAGCTATCTCCTTTCCTTCAGTTTTTGTGCTAACATTCCTATGTCTAAAACTAGCATTTACACTATAGGAAAGCATTACCGCGGGTATAGCACCTAACTCTTTAAACATAAATGAAACAACATGGCACATATCATTTACTTCTGAGAAGTAAGCACTGTGTGCAGAGATTTTGCAGCTGTCTCCTTTCCTTCAGTTTTTGTGCTAACATTCGTATCTCTAAAACTAGCATTTCCTACATAGGAAAGCATAACCGAGGGTAGAGCACCTAACTCTTAAACCTAAATAAAACAGCATGGCATATATGATTTCCTTCTGAGAACTAAGCATTGTGTGCAGAGATTTGCAGGTATCTCCTTTCCTTCAGTTTTTGTGCTAACATTCGTATCTCCAGAACTAGCCTTTCCTATAAAGGAAAGCATAACCGAGGGTATAGGACCTAACTCTTAAAGCTAAATAAAACAGCACAGCACATATGATTTCCTTCTGAGAACTAAGCATTGTGTGCAGAGATTTTGCAGCTATCTCCTTTCCTTCAGTTTTTGTGCTAACATTCTTAACTCTAAAACTAGCATTTCCTATAAAGGAAAGCATAACCGAGGGTATAGCACCTAACTCTTTAAACCTAAATGAAACAACATGGCACATATGATTTACTTCTGAGAACTACGCATTGTGTGCAGAGATTTTGCAGCTATCTCCTTTCCTTCACTTTTTGTGCTAACATTCATATGTCTAAAACTAGCATTTACACTATAGGAAAGCATTACCGCGGGTTTAGCACTTAACTCTTTAAACCTATATCAAACAACATTGCACATATGATTTACTTCTGAGAACTAAGCATTGTGTGTAGAGATTTTGCAGCTATCTCCTTTCCTTCAGTTTTTGTGCTAACATTCATATGTCTAAAACTAGCATTTACACTATAGGAAAGCATTACCGCGGGTTTAGCACCTAACTCTTTAAACCTAAATCAAAAAACATTGCACATATGATTTACTTCTGAGAACTAAGCGTTGTGTGTAGAGATTTTGCAGCTATCTCCTTTCCTTCAGTTTTTGTGCTAACATTCGTATCTATAAAACTAGCATTTTCTATATAGGAAAGCATAACCTAGGGTATAGCACCTAACTCTTTAAACCTAAATGAAACAACATGGCACATATGATTTACTTCTGAGAACTAAGCATTGTTTGCAGAGATTTTGCAGCTATCTCCTTTCCTTCAGTTTTTGTGCTAACATTCCTATGTCTAAAACTAGCATTTACACTATAGAAAAGCATTACCGTGGGTATAGCACCTAACTTTTAAAACATAAATGAAACAACATGGCACATATCATTTACTTCTGAGAAGTAAGCACTTTGTGGAGGGATTTTGCAGCTGTCTCCTTTCCTTCAGTTTTTGTGCTAACATTCGTATCTCTAAAACTAGCATTTCCTACATAGGAAACCATAACCGAGGGTAGAGCACATAACTCTTAAACCTAAATAAAACAGCATGGCATATATGATTTCCTTCGGAGAACTAAGCATTGTGTGCAGAGATTTGCAGCTATCTCCTTTCCTTCAGTTTTTGTGCTAACATTCCTAATCTCAAACTTGCATTTACACTATAGGAAAGCATTACCGCACGTATAGCACCTAACTGTTTAAACCTAAATGAAACAACATGGCACATATGATTTACTTCTGAGAACTAAGCAGTGTGTGCAGAGATTTTGCAGCTATCTCCTTTCCTTCAGTTTTTGTGCTAACATTCGTGCCTCCAGAACTAGCATTTCCTATACAGGAATGCATAACCGAGGGTATAGCACCTAACTCATTTAAACCTAAATGAAACAACAAGGCACATATGATTTACTTATGAGAACTAAGCATTGTGTGCAGAGATTTTGCAGCTATCTCCTTTCCTTCAGTTTTTGTGCTAACATTCGTATCTCTAAAAGTAACATTTCCTATATAGGAAAGCATAACCGAGGGTATAGCACCTAACTCTTTAAACCTAAATGAAACAACATGGCACATATGATTTACTTCTCAGAAATAAGCATTGTGTGCACAGATTTTGCAGCTATCTCCTTTCCTTCAGTTTTTGTGCTAACATGCGTATCTCTAAAAGTAACATTTCCTATATAGGAAAGCATAACCTAGGGTATAGCACCTAACTCTTTAAGCCTAAATGAAACAACATGGCACATATGATTTACTTCTGAGAACTAAGCATTGTGTGCAGAGATTTTGCAGCTATCTCCTTTCCTTCAGTTTTTGTGCTAACATTCTTATCTCTAAAACTAGCATTTCCTATTAAAGAAAGCATTACCGCGGGTATAGCACCTAACTCTTTAAACATAAATGAAACAAGATGGCACATATCATTTACTTCTGAGAATTAAGCACTGTGCGCAGAGATTTTGCAGCTATCTCCTTTCCTTCAGTTTTTGTGCTAACATTCATATGTCTAAAACAAGCATTTCCTACATAGGAAAGCATAACCGAGGGTAGAGCACCTAACTCTTAAACCTAAATAAAACAGCATGGCATATATGATTTCCTTCTGAGAACTAAGCATTGTGTGCAGAGATTTGCACCTATCTCCTTTTCTTCAGTTTTTGTGCTAACATTCCTATGTCTCAAACTTGCATTTACAGTATAGGAAAGCATTACCGCACGTATAGCACCTAACTGTTTAAACCTAAATGAAACAACATGGCACATATGATTTACTTCTCAGAACTAAGCATTGTGTGCAGAGATTTTGCAGCTATCTCCATTCCTTCAGTTTTTGTGCTAACATTCGTATCTCCGGAACTAGCATTTCCTATACAGGAAAGCATAACCGAGGGTATAGCACATAACTCTTTAAACCTAAATGAAACAACATGGCACATATGATTTACTTCTGAGAACTAACCACTGTGTGCAGAGATTTTACAGCTATCTCCTTTCCTTCAGTTTTTGTGCTAACATTCGTATATCCAGAACTAGCATTTCCTATACAGGAAAGCATAACCGAGGGTATAGGACCTAACTCTTAAACCTAAATAAAAGAGCACAGCACATATGATTTACTTCTGAGAACTAAGCATTGTGTGCAGAGATTTTGCAGCTATCTACTTTCCTTCAGTTTTTGTGCTAACATTCTTATCTCTAAAACTAACATTTCCTATAAAGGAAAGCATAACCGAGGGTATAGCACCTAACTCTTTAAACCTAAATGAAACAACATGGCACATATGATTTACTTCTGAGAACTACGCATTGTGTGCAGAGATTTTGCAGCTATCTCCTTTCCTTCAGTTTTTGTGCTAACATTCATATGTCTAAAACTAGCATTTACACTATAGGAAAGCATTACCCCGGGTATAGCACATAACTCTTTAACCCTAAATCAAACAACATTGCACATATGATTTACTTCTGAGAACTAAGCATTGTGTGTAGATATTTTGCAGCTACCTCCTTTCCTTCAGTTTTTGTGCTAACATTCGTGTCTATAAAACTAGCATTTCCTATATAGGAAAGCATAACCTAGGGTATAGCACCTAACTCTTTAAACGTAAGTGAAACAACATGGCACATATGATTTACTTCTGAGAACTAAGCATTGTGTGCACAGATTTTGCAGCTATCTCCTTTCCTGCAGTTTTTTGCTAACATTCGTATCTCTAAAACTAGCATTTCATATATAGGAAAGCATCACAGAGATTATAGCACCTAACTCTTTAAACCTAAATGAAACAACATGGCACATATGATTTACTTCTGAGAACTAAGCATTGTGTGCGAGAGATTTTGCAGCTATCTCCTTTCCTTCAGTTTTTGTGCTAACATTCGTATCTCCAGAACTAGCATTTCCTATACAGGAAAGCATGACCGAGGGTATAGCACCTAACTGTTTAAACCTAAATGAAACAACATGGCACATATGATTTACTTCGGAGAACTAAGCATTGTGTGCAGAGATTTTGCAGCTATCTCCTTTCCTTCAGTTTTTGTGCTAACATTCGTATCTCTAAAACTAGCATTTCCTATAAAGGAAAGCATTACCGCGGGTATAGCACCTAACTCTTTAAACCTAAATGAAACAACATGACACATATGATTTACTTCTGAGATCTAAACATTGTGTGCAGAGATTTTGCAGCTATCTCCTTTCCTTTACTTTTTGTGCTAACAAACCTATATCTGAAACTAGCATTTACACTATAGGATAGCATTACGGAGGGTATAGCACCGAACTCTTTAAACCTAAATGAAACAACATGGCACATATGATTTACTTCTGAGACTAAGCATTGTGCGCAGAGATTTTGCAACTACCTCCTTTCCTTCAGTTTTTGTGCTAACATTCGTATCTCCAGAACTAGCATTTCCTATACAGGAAAGCATAACTGAGGGAATAGCACCTAACTCTTTAAACCTAAATGAAACAACATGGCACATATGATTTACTTCTGAGAACTAAGAATTGTGTGGAGAGGTTTTGCAGCCATCTCCTTTCCTTCAGTTTTTGTGCTAACATTCTTATGTCTAAAACTTGCATTTACACTATAGGAAAGCATTACCGCGGGTATAGCACTTATCTGTTTAAACCTAAATGAAACAACATCGCACATATGATTTACTTCTGAGAACTAAGCATTGTGTGCAGAGATTTTGCAGGTATCTCCTTTCCTTCAGTTTTTGTGGTAACATTCGTACCTCCAGAACTAGCATTTCCTACACAGGAAAGCATAACCGAGGGTATAGCACCTAACTCTTTAAACCTAAATGAAACAACAAGGCACATATGATTTCCTTTTGAGAACTAAGTATTGTGTGCAGAGATTTTGCAGCTATCTCCTTTCCTTCAGTTTTTGTGCTAACAAACCTGTATCTGAAACTAGCATTTACACTATAGGATAGCATTACCGCGGGTATAGCACAGAACTCTTTAAACCTAAATGAAACATCATGGCACAAATGATTTACTTCTGAGAACTAAGCATTGTGCGGAGAGATTTTGCAACTACCTCCTTTCCTTCAGTTTTTGTGCTAACATTCGTATCTCCAGAACTAGCATTTCCTATACAGGAAAGCATAACTGAGGGTATAGCACCTAACTCTTTAAACCAAATGAAACAACATGGCATATATGATTTACTTCTGAGAACTAAGAATTGTGTGCAGAGGTTTTGCAGCTATCTCCTTTCCTTCAGTTTTTGTGCTAACATTCTTATGTCTAAAACTTGCATTTACACTATAGGAAAGCATTACCGCGGGTATAGCACTTATCTCTTTAAACCTAAATGAAACAACATGGCACATATGATTTACTTCTGAGAACTAAGCATTGTGTGCAGAGATTTTGCAGCTATCTCGTTTCCTTCAGTTTTTGTGGTAACATTCGTACCTCCAGGACTAGCATTTCCTACACAGGAAAGCATAACCGAGGGTATAGCACATAACTCTTTAAACCTAAATGAAACAACATGGCACATATGATTTACTTCTGAGAACTAAGCAGTGTGTGCAGAGATTTTGCAGCTATCTCCTTTCCTTCAGTTTTTGTGCTAACATTCGTGCCTCCAGAACTAGCATTTCCTATATAGGAAAGCATAACCGAGGGTATAGCACCTAACTCTTTAAACCTAAATGAAACAACAAGGCACATATGATTTACTTTTGAGAACTAAGCATTGTGTGCAGAGATTTTGCAGCTATCTCCTTTCCTTCAGTTTTTGTGCTAAAAAACCTGTATCTGAAACTAGCATTTACACTATAGGATAGCATTACCGCGGGTATAGCACCGAACTCTTTAAACCTAAATGAAACATCATGGCACATATGATTTACTTCTGAGAACTAAGCATTGTGCGGAGAGATTTTGCAACTACCTCCTTTCCTTCAGTTTTTGTGCTAACATTCGTATCTCCAGAACTAGCATTTCCTATACAGGAAAGCATAACTGAGGGTATAGCACCTAACTCTTTAAACCTAAATGAAACAACATGGCACATATGATTTACTTCTGAGAACTAAGAATTGTGTGCAGAGGTTTTGCAGCTATCTCCTTTCCGTCAGTTTTTGTGCTAACTTTCCTATGTCTAAAACATGCATTTACACTATAGGAAAGCATTACCGCGGTATAGCACTTATCTGTTTAAACCTAAATGAAACAACATGGCACATATGATTTACTTCTGAGAAGTAAGCAATGTCTGCAGAGATTTTGCAGCTATCTCCTTTCCTTCAGTTTTTGTGGTAACATTCGTACCTCCAGAACTAGCCTTTCCTATACAGGAAAGCATAACCGAGGGTATAGCACATAACTCTTTAATCCTAAATGAAACAACATGGCACATATGATTTACTTCTGAGAACTAAGCATTGTGTGCAGAGATTTTACAGCTATCTCCTTTCCTTCAGTTTTTGTGCTAACATTCGTATCTCCAGAACTAGCCTTCCCTATAAAGGAAAGCATAACCGAGGGTATAGGACCTAACTCTTAAACCTAAATAAAACAGCACAGCACATATGATTTACTTCTGAGAACTAAGCATTGTGTGCAGAGATTTTGCAGCTATCTCCTTTCCTTCAGTTTTTGTGCTAACATTCTTAACTCTAAAACTAGCATTTCCTATAAAGGAAAGCATAACCGAGGGTATAGCACCTAACTCTTTAAACCTAAATGAAACAACATGGCACATATGATTTACTTCTGAGAACTACGCATTGTGTGCAGAGATTTTGCAGCTATCTCCTTTCCTTCACTTTTTGTGCTAACATTCATATGTCTAAAACTAGCATTTACACTATAGGAAAGCATTACCGCGGGTTTAGCACCTAACTCTTTAAACCTATATCAAACAACATTGCACATATGATTTACTTCTGAGAACTAAGCATTGTGTGTAGAGATTTTGCAGCTATCTCCTTTCCTTCAGTTTTTGTGCTAACATTCGTATCTATAAAACTAGCATTTCCTATATAGGAAAGCATAACCTAGGGTATAGCACCTAACTCTTTAAACCTAAATGAAACAACATGGCACATATGATTTATTTCTGAGAACTAAGCATTGTGTGCAGAGATTTTGCAGCTATCTCCTTTCCTTCAGTTTTTGTGCTAACATTCGTATCTCTAAAACTAGCATTTCATATATAGGAAAGCTTCACAGAGGTTATAGCACCTAACTCTTTAAACCTAAATGAAACAACATGGCACATATGATTTACTTCTGAGAACTACGCATTGTGTGCCGAGATTTTGCAGCTATCTCCTTTCCTTCAGTTTTTGTGCTAACATTCATATGTCTAAAACTAGCCTTTACACTATAGGAAAGCATTACCGTGGGTATAGCACCTAACTCTTTAAACCTAAATCAAAAAACATTGCACATATGATTTACTTCTGAGAACTAAGCGTTGTGTGTAGAGATTTTGCAGCTATCTCCTTTCCTTCAGTTTTTGTGCTAACATTCGTATCTATAAAACTAGCATGTCCTATATAGGAAAGCATAACCTAGGGTATAGCACCGAACTCTTTAAACCTAAATGAAACAACATGGCACATATGATTTACTTCTTAGAACTAAGCATTGTGTGTAGAGATTTTGCAGCTATCTCCTTTCCTTCAGTTTTTGTGCTAACATTCGTATCTCTAAAAGTAGCATTTCCTATATAGGAAAGCATAACCGAGGGTATAGCACCTAACTCTTTAAACCTAAATGAAACAACATGGCACATATGATTTACTTCTGAGAACTAAGCACTGTTTGCAGAGATTTTGCAGCTATCTCCTTTCCTTCAGTTTTTGTGCTAACATTCCTATGTCTAAAACTAGCATTTACACTATAGAAAAGCATTACCGTGGGTATAGCACCTAACTTTTTAAACATAAATGAAACAACATGGCACATATCATTTACTTCTGAGAAGTAAGCACTTTGTGCAGAGATTTTGCAGCTGTCTCCTTTCCTTCAGTTTTTGTGCTAACATTCGTATCTCTAAAACTAGCATTTCCTACATAGGAAACCATAACCGAGGGTAGAGCACCTAACTCTTAAACCTAAATAAAACAGCATGGCATATATGATTTCCTTCGGAGAACTAAGCATTGTGTGCAGAGATTTGCAGCTATCTCCTTTCCTTCAGTTTTTGTGCTAACATTCCTAATCTCAAACTTGCATTTACACTATAGGAAAGCATTACCGCACGTATAGCACCTAACTGTTTAAACCTAAATGAAACAACATGGCACATATGATTTACTTCTGAGAACTAAGCAGTGTGTGCAGAGATTTTGCAGCTATCTCCTTTCCTTCAGTTTTTGTGCTAACATTCGTGCCTCCAGAACTAGCATTTCCTATACAGGAATGCATAACCGAGGGTATAGCACCTAACTCTTTAAACCTAAATGAAACAACAAGGCACATATGATTTACTTTTGAGAACTAAGCATTGTGTGCAGAGATTTTGCAGCTATCTCCTTTCCTTCAGTTTTTGTGCTAACATTCGTATCTCTAAAAGTAACATTTCCTATATAGGAAAGCATAACCGAGGGTATAGCACCTAACTCTTTAAACCTAAATGAAACAACATGGCACATATGATTTACTTTTGAGAACTAAGCATTGTGTGCAGAGATTTTGCAGCTATCTCCTTTCCTTCAGTTTTTGTGCTAACTTTCGTATCTCTAAAAGTAACATTTCCTATATAGGAAAGCATAACCTAGGGTATAGCACCTAACTCTTTAAGCCTAAATGAAACAACATGGCACATATGATTTACTTCTGAGAACTAAGCATTGTGTGCAGAGATTTTGCAGCTATCTCCTTTCCTTCAGTTTTTGTGCTAACATTCGTATCTCTAAAACTCGCATTTCATATATAGGAAAGCTTCTCAGAGGTTATAGCACCTAACTCTTTAAACCTAAATGAAACAACATGGCACATATGATTTACTTCTGAGATCTAAACATTGTGTGCAGAGATTTCACAGCTATCTCCTTTCCTTTAGTTTTTGTGCTAACAAACCTATATCTGAAACTAGCATTTACACTATAGGATAGCATTACCGCGGGTATAGCACCGAACTCTTTAAGCCTAAATGAAACAACATGGCACATATGATTTACTTCTGAGAACTAAGCATTGTGCGCAGAGATTTTGCAACTACCTCCTTTCCTTCAGTTTTTGTGCTAACATTCGTATCTCCAGAACTAGCATTTCCTACACAGGAAAGCATAACTGAGGGTATAGCACCTAACTCTTTAAACCTAAATGAAACAACATGGCACATATGATTTACTTCTGAACTAAGCATTGTGTGCAGAGATTTTGCAGCTATCTCCTTTCCTTTAGTTTTTGTGCTAACATTCGTATCTCCAGAACTAGCATTTTCTATACAGGAAAGCATAACCGAGGGTATAGGACCTAACTCTTAAACCTAAATAAACCAGCTCAGCACATATGATTTACTTCTGAGACCTAAGCATTGTGTGCAGAGATTTTGCAGCTATCTCTTTCCTTCAGGTTTGTGCTAACATTCATATGTCTAAAACTAGCATTGACACTATAGGAAAGCATTACCGCGGGTATAGCACCTAACTCTTTAAACCTAAATCAAACAACATTTCACATATGATTTACTTCTGAGAACTAAGCATTGTGTGCAGAGATTTTGCAGCTATCACCTTTCCTTCAGTTTTTGTGCTAACATTCGTATCCCTAACCTAGCATTTCCTATATAGGAAAGCATAACCGAGGGTATAGCACCTAACTCTTTAAACCTAAATGAAACAACATGGCACATATGATTTACTTCTGAGAACTAAGCATTGTGTGCAGAGATTTTGCAGCTATCTCCTTTCCTTCATTTTTTGTGCTAACATTCGTATCTCTAAAAGTAGCATTTCCTATAAAGGAAAGCATAACCGAGGGTATAGCACCTAACTCTTTAAACCTAAATGAAACAACATGGCACATATGATTTACTTCTGAGAACTACGCATTGTGTGCAGAGATTTTGCAGCTATCTCCTTTCCTTCAGTTTTTGTGCTAACATTCCTATGTCTAAAACTAGCATTTACACTATAGGAAAGCATTACCGCGGGTATAGCACCTAACTCTTTAAACATAAATGAAACAACATGGCACATATCATTTACTTCTGAGAAGTAAGCACTGTGTGCAGAGATTTTGCAGCTGTCTCCTTTCCTTCAGTTTTTGTGCTAACATTCGTATCTCTAAAACTAGCATTTCCTACATAGGAAAGCATAACCGAGGGTAGAGCACCTAACTCTTAAACCTAAATAAAACAGCATGGCATATATGATTTCCTTCTGAGAACTAAGCATTGTGTGCAGAGATTTGCAGGTATCTCCATTCCTTCAGTTTTTGTGCTAACATTCCTATGTCTCAATCTTTCATTTACACTATAGGAAAGCATTACCGCACGTATAGCACCTAACTGTTTAAACCTAAATGAAAGAACATGGCACATATGATTTACTTCTGAGAACTAAGCATTGTGTGCACAGATTTTGCAGCTATCTCCTTTCCTTCAGTTTTTGTGCTAACATTCGTGCCTCCAGAACTAGCATTTCCTATACAGGAATGCAAAACCGAGGGTATAGCACCTAACTCTTTAAACCTAAATGAAACAACATTGCACATATGATTTACTTCTGAGAACTAAGCATTGTGCGCCGAGATTTTGCAACTACCTCCTTTTCTTCAGTTTTTGTGCTAACATTCGTATCTCCAGAACTAGCATTTCCTATACAGGAAAGCATAACTGAGGGTATAGCACCTAACTCTTAAACCTAAATAAGCCAGCTCAGCACATATGATTTCCTTCTGAGAAATAAGCATTGTGTGCAGAGATTTTGCAGCTATCTCCTTTCCTTCAGTTTTTGTGCTAACATTCTTATCTCTAAAACTAGCATTTCCTATTAAAGAAAGCATAACCGAGGGTATAGCACCTAACTCTTTAAACTTAAATGAAACAACATGGCACATATGATTTACTTCTGAGAACTACGCATTGTGTGCAGAGATTTTGCAGCTATCTCCTTTCCTTCAGTTTTTGTGCTAACATTCATATGTCTAAAACAATCATTTACACTATAGGAAAGCATTACCGCGGGTATAGCACCTAACTCTTTAAACCTAAATCAAACAACATTGCACATATGATTTACTTCTGAGAACTAAGCATTGTGTGCAGAGATTTTGCAGCTATCTCCTTTCCTTCAGTTTTTGTGCTAACATTCGTATCTCTAAACCTAGCATTTCCTATATAGAAATGCATAACCTAGGGTATAGCACCTAACTCTTTAAACCTAAATGAAACAACATGGCACATATGATTTACTTCTGAGAACTAAGCATTGTGTGCAGAGATTTTGCAGGTATCTCCTTTCCTTCAGTTTTTGTGCTAACATTCGTATCTCCAGAACTAGCATTTCCTATAAAGGAAAGCATAACTGAGGGTATAGCACCTAACTCTTTAAACCTAAATGAAACAACATGGCACATATGATTTACTTCTGAGAACTAAGAATTGTGTGCAGAGGTTTTGCAGCTATCTCCTTTCCGTCAGTTTTTGTGCTAACTTTCCTAGGTCTAAAACATGCATTTACACTATAGGAAAGCATTACCGCGGGTATAGCACTTATCTGTTTAAACCTAAATGAAACAACATGGCACATATGATTTACTTCTGAGAACTAAGCATTGTGTGCAGAGATTTTGCAGCTATCTTCTTTCCTTCAGTTTTTGTGGTAACATTCGTACCTCCAGAACTAGCCTTTCCTATACAGGAAAGCATAACCGAGGGTATAGCACATAACTCTTTAATCCTAAATGAAACAACATGGCACATATGATTTACTTCTGAGAACTAAGCATTGTGTGCAGAGATTTTACAGCTATCTTCTTTCCTTCAGTTTTTGTGCTAACATTCGTATCTCCAGAACTAGCCTTTCCTATAAAGGAAAGCATAACCGAGGGTATAGGACCTAACTCTTAAACCTAAATAAAACAGCACAGCACATATGATTTACTTCTGAGAACTAAGCATTGTGTGCAGAGATTTTGCAGCTATCTCCTTTCCTTCAGTTTTTGTGCTAACATTCTTAACTCTAAAACTAGCATTTCCTATAAAGGAAAGCATAACCGAGGGTATAGCACCTAACTCTTTAAACCTAAATGAAACAACATGGCACATATGATTTACTTCTGAGAACTAAGCATTGTGTGCAGAGATTTTGCAGGTATCTCCTTTCCTTCAGTTTTTGTGCTAACATTCATATCCCTAACCTAGCATTTCCTATATAGGAAAGCATAACCGGGGGTATAGCACCTAACTCTTTAAACCTAAATGAAACAACATGGCACATATGATTTCCTTCTGAGAACTAAGCATTGTGTGCAGAGATTTTGCAGGTATCTCCTTTCCTTCAGTTTTTGTGCTAACATTCGTATCTCCAGAACTAGCATTTCCTATACAGGAAAGAATAACTGAGGGTATAGCACCTAACTCTTTAAACCTAAATGAAACAACATGGCACATATGATTTACTTCTGAGAACTAAGAATTGTTTGCAGAGGTTTTGCAGCTATCTCCTTTCCGTCAGTTTTTGTGCTAACATTCATATGTCTAAAACATGCATTTACACTATAGGAAAGCATTACCGCGGGTTTAGCACCTAACTCTTTAAACCTATATCAAACAACATTGCACATATGATTTACTTCTGAGAACTAAGCATTGTGTGTAGAGATTTTGCAGCTATCTCCTTTCCTTCAGTTTTTGTGCTAACATTCCTATCTATAAAACTAGCATTTCCTATATAGGAAAGCATAACCTAGGGTATAGCACCTAACTCTTTAAACCTAAATGAAACAACATGGCACATATGATTTATTTCTGAGAACTAAGCATTGTGTGCAGAGATTTTGCAGCTATCTCCTTTCCTTCAGTTTTTGTGCTAACATTCGTATCTCTAAAACTAGCATTTCATATATAGGAAAGCTTCACAGAGGTTATAGCACCTAACTCTTTAAACCTAAATGAAACAACATGGCACATATTATTTACTTCTGAGAACTACGCATTGTGTGCCGAGATTTTGCAGCTATCTCCTTTCCTTCAGTTTTTGTGCTAACATTCATATGTCTAAAACTAGCATTTACACTATAGGAAAGCATTACCGCGGGTATAGCACCTAACTCTTTAAACCTAAATCAAACAACATTGCACATATGATTTACTTCTGAGAACTAAGCGTTGTGTGTAGACATTTTGCAGCTATCTCCTTTCCTTCAGTTTTTGTGCTAACATTCGTATCTATAAAACTAGCATTTCCTATATAGGAAAGCATAACCTAGGGTATAGCACCTAACTCTTTAAACCTAAATGAAACAACATGGCACATATGATTTTCTTCTTAGAACTAAGCATTGTGTGCAGAGATTTTGCAGCTATCTCCTTTCCTTCAGTTTTTGTGCTAACATTCGTATCTCTAAAAGTAGCATTTCCTATATAGGAAAGCATAACCGAGGGTATAGCACCTACCTCTTTAAACCTAAATGAAACAACATGGCACATATGATTTACTTCTGAGAACTAAGCATTGTTTGCAGAGATTTTGCAGCTATCTCCTTTCCTTCAGTTTTTGTGCTAACATTCCTATGTCTAAAACTAGCATTTACACTATAGAAAAGCATTACCGTGGGTATAGCACCTAACTTTTTAAACATAAATGAAACAACATGACACATATCATTTACTTCTGAGAAGTAAGCACTTTGTGCAGAGATTTTGCAGCTGTCTCCTTTCCTTCAGTTTTTGTGCTAACATTCGTATCTCTAAAACTAGCATTTCCTACATAGGAAACCATAACCGAGGGTAGAGCACCTAACTCTTAAACCTAAATAAAACAGCATGGCATATATGATTTCCTTCGGAGAACTAAGCATTGTGTGCAGAGATTTGCAGCTATCTCCTTTCCTTCAGTTTTTGTGCTAACATTCCTAATCTCAAACTTGTATTTACACTATAGGAAAGCATTACCGCACGTATAGCACCTAACTGTTTAAACCTAAATGAAACAACATGGCACATATGATTTACTTCTGAGAACTAAGCAGTGTGTGCAGAGATTTTGCAGCTATCTCCTTTCCTTCAGTTTTTGTGCTAACATTCGTGCCTCCAGAACTAGCATTTCCTATACGGGAATGCATAACCGAGGGTATAGCACCTAACTCTTTAAACCTAAATGAAACAACAAGGCACATATGATTTACTTTTGAGAACTAAGCATTGTGTGCAGAGATTTTGCAGCTATCTCCTTTCCTTCAGTTTTTGTGCTAACATTCGTATCTCTAAAAGTAACATTTCCTATATAGGAAAGCATAACCTAGGGTATAGCACCTAACTCTTTAAGCCTAAATGAAACAACATGGCACATATGATTTACTTCTGAGAACTAAGCATTGTGTGCAGAGATTTTGCAGCTATCTCCTTTCCTTCAGTTTTTGTGCTAACATTCGTATCTCTAAAACTAGCATTTCATATATAGGAAAGCTTCTCAGAGGTTATAGCACCTAACTCTTTAAACCTAAATGAAACAACATGGCACATATGATTTAATTCTGAGATCTAAACATTGTGTGCAGAGATTTCACAGCTATCTCCTTTCCTTTAGTTTTTGTGCTAACAAACCTATATCTGAAACTAGCATTTACACTATAGGATAGCATTACCGCGGGTATAGCACCGAACTCTTTAAGCCTAAATGAAACAACATGGCACATATGATTTACTTCTGAGAACTAAGCATTGTGCGCAGAGATTTTGCAACTACCTCCTTTCCTTCAGTTTTTGTGCTAACATTTGTATCTCCAGAACTAGCATTTCCTACACAGGAAAGCATAACTGAGGGTATAGCACCTAACTCTTTAAACCTAAATGAAACAACATGGCACATATGATTTACTTCTGAACTAAGCATTGTGTGCAGAGATTTTGCAGCTATCTCCTTTCCTTTAGTTTTTGTGCTAACATTCGTATCTCCAGAACTAGCATTTTCTATACAGGAAAGCATAACCGAGGGTATAGGACCTAACTCTTAAACCTAAATAAACCAGCTCAGCACATATGATTTACTTCTGAGACCTAAGCATTGTGTGCAGAGATTTTGCAGCTATGTCCTTTCCTTCAGGTTTGTGCTAACATTCATATGTCTAAAACTAGCATTGACACTATAGGAAAGCATTACCGCGGGTATAGCACCTAACTCTTTAAACCTAAATCAAACAACATTTAACATATGATTTACTTCTGAGAACTAAGCATTGTGTGCAGAGATTTTGCAGCTATCACCTTTCCTTCACTTTTTGTGCTAACATTCGTATCCCTAACTTAGCATTTCCTATATAGGAAAGCATAACCGAGGGTATAGCACCTAACTCTTTAAACCTAAATGAAACAACATGGCACATATGATTTCCTTCTGAGATCTAAACATTATGTGCAGAGATTTCGCAGCTATCTCCTTTCCTTTAGTTTTTGTGCTAACAAACCTATATCTGAAACTAGCATTTACACTATAGGATAGCATTACCGCGGGTATAGCACCGAACTCTTTAAGCCTAAATGAAACAACATGGCACATATGATTTACTTCTGAGAACTAAGCATTGTGCGCAGAGATTTTGCAACTACCTCCTTTCCTTCAGTTTTTGTGCTAACATTCGTATCTCCAGAACTAGCATTTCCTACACAGGAAAGCATAACTGAGGGTATAGCACCTAACTCTTTAAACCTAAATGAAACAACATGGCACATATGATTTACTTCTGAACTAAGCATTGTGTGCAGAGATTTTGCAGCTATCTCCTTTCCTTTAGTTTTTGTGCTAACATTCGTATCTCCAGAACTAGCATTTTCTATACAGGAAAGCATAACCGAGGGTATAGGACCTAACTCTTAAACCTAAATAAACCAGCTCAGCACATATGATTTACTTCTGAGACCTAAGCATTGTGTGCAGAGATTTTGCAGCTATGTCCTTTCCTTCAGGTTTGTGCTAACATTCATATGTCTAAAACTAGCATTGACACTATAGGAAAGAATTACCGCGGGTATAGCACCTAACTCTTTAAACCTAAATCAAACAACATTTCACATATGATTTACTTCTGAGAACTAAGCATTGTGTGCAGAGATTTTGCAGCTATCACCTTTCCTTCAGTTTTTGTGCTAACATTCGTATCCCTAACCTAGCATTTCCTATATAGGAAAGCATAACCGAGGGTATAGCACCTAACTCTTTAAACCTAAATGAAACCACATGGCACATATGATTTACTTCTGAGAACTAAGCATTGTGTGCAGAGGTTTTGCAGCTATCTCCTTTCCTTCATTTTTTGTGCTAACATTCGTATCTCTAAAAGTAGCATTTCCTATAAAGGAAAGCATAACCGAGGGTATAGCACCTAACTCTTTAAACCTAAATGAAACAACATGGCACATATGATTTACTTCTGAGAACTACGCATTGTGTGCAGAGATTTTGCAGCTATCTCCTTTCCTTCAGTTTTTGTGCTAACATTCTTATCTCTAAAACTAGCATTTCCTATTAAAGAAAGCATAACCGAGGGTATAGCACCTAACTCTTTAAACTTAAATGAAACAACATGGCACATATGATTTACTTCTGAGAACTACGCATTGTGTGCAGAGATTTTGCAGCTATCTCCTTTCCTTCAGTTTTTGTGCTAACATTCATATGTCTAAAACAATCATTTACACTATAGGAAAGCAATACCGCGGTATAGCACCTAACTCTTTAAACCTAAATCAAACAACATTGCACATATGATTTACTTCTGAGAACTAAGCATTGTGTGCAGAGATTTTGCAGCTATCTCCTTTCCTTCAGTTTTTGTGCTAACATTCGTATCTCTAAACCTAGCATTTCCTATATAGAAATGCATAACCTAGGGTATAGCACCTAACTCTTTAAACCTAAATGAAACAACATGGCACATATGATTTACTTCTGAGAACTAAGCATTGTGTGCAGAGATTTTGCAGGTATCTCCTTTCCTTCAGTTTTTGTGCTAACATTCGTATCTCCAGAACTAGCATTTCCTATACAGGAAAGCATAACTGAGGGTATAGCACCTAACTCTTTAAACCTAAATGAAACAACATGGCACATATGATTTACTTCTGAGAACTAAGAATTGTGTGCAGAGGTTTTGCAGCTATCTCCTTTCCGTCAGTTTTTGTGCTAACTTTCCTCTGTCTAAAACATGCATTTACACTATAGGAAAGCATTACCGAGGGTATAGCACTTATCTGTTTAAACCTAAATGAAACAACATGGCACATATGATTTACTTCTGAGAACTAAGCATTGTGTGCAGAGATTTTGCAGCTATCTTCTTTCCTTCAGTTTTTGTGGGAACATTCGTACCTCCAGAACTAGCCTTTCCTATACAGGAAAGCATAACCGAGGGTATAGCACATAACTCTTTAATCCTAAATGAAACAACATGGCACATATGATTTACTTCTGAGAACTAAGCATTGTGTGCAGAGATTTTACAGCTATCTCCTTTCCTTCAGTTTTTGTGCTAACATTCGTATCTCCAGAACAAGCCTTTCCTATAAAGGAAAGCATAACCGAGGGTATAGGACCTAACTCTTAAACCTAAATAAAACAGCACAGCACATATGATTTACTTCTGAGAACTAAGCATTGTGTGCAGAGATTTTGCAGCTATCTCCTTTCCTTCAGTTTTTGTGCTAACATTCTTAACTCTAAAACTAGCATTTCCTATAAAGGAAAGCATAACCGAGGGTATAGCACCTAACTCTTTAAACCTAAATGAAACAACATGGCACATATGATTTACTTCTGAGAACTAAGCATTGTGTGCAGAGATTTTGCAGGTATCTCCTTTCCTTCAGTTTTTGTGCTAACATTCATATCCCTAACCTAGCATTTCCTATATAGGAAAGCATAACCGGGGGTATAGCACCTAACTCTTTAAACCTAAATGAAACAACATGGCACATATGATTTACTTCTGAACTAAGCATTGTGTGCAGAGATTTTGCAGCTATCTCCTTTCCTTTAGTTTTTTGCTAACATTCGTATCTCCAGAACTAGCATTTTCTATACAGGAAAGCATAACCGAAGGTATAGGACCTAACTCTTAAACCTAAATAAACCAGCTCAGCACATATGATTTACTTCTGAGACCTAAGCATTGTGTGCAGAGATTTTGCAGCTATCTCCTTTCCTTCAGGTTTGTGCTAACATTCATATGTCTAAAACTAGCATTGACACTATAGGAAAGCATTACCGCGGGTATAGCACCTAACTCTTTAAACCTAAATCAAACAACATTTCACATATGATTTACTTCTGAGAACTAAGCATTGTGTGCAGAGATTTTGCAGCTATCACCTTTCCTTCAGTTTTTGTGCTAACATTCGTATCCCTAACCTAGCATTTCCTATATAGGAAAGCATAACCGAGGGTATAGCACCTAACTCTTTAAACCTAAATGAAACAACATGGCACATATGATTTACTTCTGAGAACTAAGTATTGTGTGCAGAGATTTTGCAGCTATCTCCTTTCCTTCATTTTTTGTGCTAACATTCGTATCTCTAAAAGTAGCATTTCCTATAAAGGAAAGCATAACCGAGGGTATAGCACCTAACTCTTTAAACCTAAATGAAACAACATGGCACATATGATTTACTTCTGAGAACTACGCATTGTGTGCAGAGATTTTGCAGCTATCTCCTTTCCTTCAGTTTTTGTGCTAACATTCCTATGTCTAAAACTAGCATTTACACTATAGGAAAGCATTACCGCGGGTATAGCACCTAACTCTTTAAACATAAATGAAACAACATGGCACATATCATTTACTTCTGAGAAGTAAGCACTGTGTGCAGAGATTTTGCAGCTGTCTCCTTTCCTTCAGTTTTTGTGCTAACATTCGTATCTCTAAAACTAGCATTTCCTACATAGGAAAGCATAACCGAGGGTAGAGCACCTAACTCTTAAACCTAAATAAAACAGCATGGCATATATGATTTCCTTCTGAGAACTAAGCATTGTGTGCAGAGATTTGCAGGAATCTCCTTTCCTTCAGTTTTTGTGCTAACATTCCTATGTCTCAATCTTTCATTTACACTATAGGAAAGCATTACCGCACGTATAGCACCTAACTGTTTAAACCTAAATGAAACAACATGGCACATATGATTTACTTCTGAGAACTAAGCATTGTGTGCACAGATTTTGCAGCTATCTCCTTTCCTTCAGTTTTTGTGCTAACATTCGTGCCTCCAGAACTAGCATTTCCTATACAGAAATGCATAACCGAGGGTATAGCACCTAACTCTTTAAACCTAAATGAAACAACATTGCACATATGATTTACTTCTGAGAACTAAGCATTGTGCGCCGAGATTTTGCAACTACCTCCTTTCCTTCAGTTTTTGTGCTAACATTCGTATCTCCAGAACTAGCATTTCCTATACAGGAAAGCATAACTGAGGGTATAGCACCTAACTCTTTAAACCTAAATGAAACAACATGGCACATATGATTTATTTCTGCGAACTAAGCATTGTGTGCAGAGATTTTGCAGCTATCTCCTTTCCTTCAGTTTTTGTCCTAACATTCCTATGTCTAAAACTTGCATTTACACTATAGGAAAGCATTACCGCGGGTATAGCACTCATCTCTTTAAACCTAAAAGAAACAACATGGCACATATGATTTACTTCTGAGAACTAAGCATTGTGTGCAGAGATTTTGCAGCTATCTCCTTTCCTTCAGTTTTTGTGCTAACATTCGTACCTCCAGAACTAGCATTTCCTATACAGGAAAGCATAACCGAGAGTATAGCACATAACTCTTTAAACCTAAATGAAACAACATGGCACATATGATTTACTTCTGAGAACTAAGCATTGTGTGCAGAGATTTTGCAGCTATCTCCTTTCCTTCAGTTTTTGTGCTAACATTCGTATCTCCAGAACTTGCATTTCCTATACAGGAAAGCATAACCGAGGGTATAGGACCTAACTCTTAAAACTAAATAAGCCAGCTCAGCACATATGATTTCCTTCTGAGAACTAAGCATTGTGTGCAGAGATTTTGCAGCTATCTCCTTTCCTTCAGTTTTTGTGCTAACATTCTTATCTCTAAAACTAGCATTTCCTATTAAAGAAAGCATAACCGAGGGTATAGCACCTAACTCTTTAAACCTAAATGAAACAACATGGCACATATGATTTACTTCTGAGAACTACGCATTGTGTGCAGAGATTTTGCAGCTATCTCCTTTCCTTCAGTTTTTGTGCTAACATTCATATGTCTAAAACAAGCCTTTACACTATAGGAAAGCATTACCGCGGGTATAGCACCTAACTCTTTAAACCTAAAACAAACAACATTGCACATATGATTTCCTTCTGAGAACTAAGCATTGTGTGCAGAGATTTTGCAGCTATCACCTTTCCTTCAGTTTTTGTGCTAACATTTGTATCTCTAAACCTAGCTTTTCCTATATAGAAATGCATAACCTAGGGTATAGCACCTAACTCTTTAAACCTAAATGAAACAACATGGCACATATGATTTACTTCTGAGAACTAAGCATTGTGTGCAGAGATTTTGCAGCTATCTCCTTTCCTTCAGTTTTTGTGCTAACATTCGTATCTCTAAAAGTAGCATTTCCTATATAGGAAAGCATAACCGAGGGTATAGCACCTAACTCTTTAAACCTAAATGAAACAACATGGCACATATGATTTACTTCTGAGAACTACGCATTGTGTGCAGAGATTTTGCAGCTATCTCCTTTCCTTCAGTTTTTGGGCTAACATTCCTATGTCTAAAACTAGCATTTACACTATAGGAAAGCATTACCGCGGGTATAGCCCCTAACTCTTCAAACATAAATGAAACAAGATGGCACATATCATTTACTTCTGAGAAGTAAGCACTGTGTGCAGAGATTTTGCAGCTGTCTCCTTTCCTTCAGTTTTTGTGCTAACATTCGTATCTCTAAAACTAGCATTTCCTACATAGGAAAGCATAACCGAGGGTAGAGCACCTAACTCTTAAACCTAAATAAAACAGCATGGCATATATGATTTGCTTCTGAGAACTAAGCATTGTGTGCAGAGATTTGCAGCTATCTCCTTTCCTTCAGTTTTTGTGCTAACATTCCTATGTCTCAAACTTGCATTTACAGTATAGGAAAGCATTACCGCACGTATAGCACCTAACTGTTTAAACCTAAATGAAACAACATGGCACATATGATTTACTTCTGAGAACTAAGCATTGTGTGCAGAGGTTTTGCAGCTATCTCCATTCCTTCCGTTTTTGTGCTAACATTCGTATCTCCGGAACTTGCATTTCCTATACAGGAAAGCTTAACCGAGGGTATAGCACATAACTCTTTAAACCTAAATGAAACAACATGGCACATATGATTTACTTCTGAGAACTAACCACTGTGTGCAGAGATTTTACAGCTATCTCCTTTCCTTCAGTTTTTGTGCTAACATTCGTATATCCAGAACTAGCATTTCCTATACAGGAAAGCATAACCGAGGGTATACGACCTAACTCTTAAACCTAAATAAAACAGGACAGCACATATGATTTACTTCTGAGAACTAAGCATTGTGTGCAGAGATTTTGCAGCTATACTTTCCTTCAGTTTTTGTGCTAACATTCTTATCTCTAAAACTAGCATTTCCTATAAAGGAAAGCATAACCGAGGGTATAGCACCTAACTCTTTAAACCTAAATGAAACAACATGGCACATATGATTTACTTCTGAGAACTACGCATTGTGTACAGAGATTTTGCAGCTATCTCCTTTCCTTCAGTTTTTGTGCTAACATTCATATGTCTTAAACTACCATTTACACTATAGGAAAGCATTACCGCGGGTATAGCACCTAACTCTTTCACCCTAAATCAAACAACATTGCACATATGATTTACTTCTGAGAACTAAGCATTGTGTGTAGATATTTTGCAGCTACCTCCTTTCCTTCAGTTTTGTGCTAACATTCGTGTCTATAAAACTACCATTTCCTATATAGGAAAGCATAACCTAGGGTATAGCACTTAACTCTTTATACGTAAGTGAAACAACATGGCACATATGATTTACTTCTGAGAACTAAGCATTGTGTGCACAGATTTTGCAGCTATCTCCTTTCCTGCAGTTTTTTGCTAACATTCGTATCTCTAAAACTAGCATTTCATATATAGGAAAGCATCACAGAGATTATAGCACCTAACTCTTTAAACCTAAATGAAACAACATGGCACATATGATTTACTTCTGAGAACTAAGCATTGTGTGCGAGAGATTTTGCAGCTATCTCCTTTCCTTCAGTTTTTGTGCTAACATTCGTATCTCCAGAACTAGCATTTCCTATACAGTAAAGCATAACCGAGGGTATAGCACCTAACTGTTTAAACCTAAATGAAACAACATGGCACATATGATTTACTTCGGAGAACTAAGCATTGTGTGCAGAGATTTTGCAGCTATCTCCTTTCCTTCAGTTTTTGTGCTAACATTCGTATCTCTAAAACTAGCATTTCTTATATAGGAAAGCTTCACAGAGGTTATACACCTAACTCTTTAAACCTAAATGAAACAACATGGCACATATGATATACTTCTGAGGACTACACATTGTGTGCCGAGAATTTGCAGCTATCTCCTTTCCTTCAGTTTTTGTGCTAACATTCATATGTCTAAAACTAGCCTTTACACTATAGGAAAGCATTACCGCGGGTATAGCACCTAACTCTTTAAACCTAAATCAAACAACATTGCACATATGATTTACTTCTGAGAACTAAGCGTTGTGTGTAGAGATTTTGCAGCTATCTCCTTTCCTTCAGTTTTTGTGCTAACATTCGTATCTATAAAACTAGCATTTCCTATATAGGAAAGCATAACCTAGGGTATAGCACCTAACTCTTTAAACCTAAATGAAACAACATGGCACATATGATTTACTTCTTAGAACTAAGCATTGTGTGCAGAGATTTTGCAGCTATCTCCTTTCCTTCAGTTTTTGTGCTAACATTCGTATCTCTAAAAGTAGCATTTCCTATATAAGAAAGCATAACCGAGAGTATAGCACCTAACTCTTTAAACCTAAATGAAACAACATGGCACATATGATTTACTTCTTAGAACTAAGCATTGTTTGCAGAGATTTTGCAGCTATCTCCTTTCCTTCAGTTTTTGTGCTAACATTCCTATGTCTAAAACTAGCATTTACACTATAGAAAAGCATTACCGCGGGTATAGCACCTAACTTTTTAAACATAAATGAAACAACATGGCACATATCATTTACTTCTGAGAAGTAAGCACTTCGTGCAGAGATTTTGCAGCTGTCTCCTTTCCTTCAGTTTTTGTGCTAACATTCGATCTCTAAAACTAGCATTTCCTACATAGGAAACCATAACCGAGGGTAGAGCACCTAACTCTTAAACCTAAATAAAACAGCATGGCATATATGATTTCCTTCGGAGAACTAAGCATTGTGTGCAGAGATTTGCAGCTATCTCCTTTCCTTCAGTTTTTGTGCTAACATTCCTATGTCTCAAACTTGCATTTACACTATAGGAAAGCATTACCGCACTTATAGCACCTAACTGTTTAAACCTAAATGAAACAACATGGCACATATGATTTACTTCTGAGAACTAAGCAGTGTGTGCAGAGATTTTGCAGCTATCTCCTTTCCTTCAGTTTTTGTGCTAACATTCGTGCCTCCAGAACTAGCATTTCCTATACAGGAATGCATAACCGAGGGTATAGCACCTAACTCTTTAAACCTAAATGAAACAACAAGGCACATATGATTTTCTTTTGAGAACTAAGCATTGTGTGCAGAGATTTTGCAGCTATCTACTTTCCTTCAGTTTTTGTGCTAACATTCGTATCTCCAGAACTAACATTTCCTATACAGGAAAGCATAACCGTGGGTATAGCACCTAACTCTTTAAACCTAAATTAAACAACATCGCACATATGATTTACTTCTGAGAACTAAGCATTGTGTGCAGAGATTTTGCAGCTATCTCCTTTCCTTCAGTTTTTGTGCTAACATTCGTATCTCTAAAACTAGCATTTCCTATAAAGGAAAGCATTACCGCGGGTATAGCACCTAACTCTTTAAACCTAAATGAAACAACATGGCACATATGATTTACTTCTGAGATCTAAACATTGTGTGCAGAGATTTTGCAGCTATCTCCTTTCCTTTAGTTTTTGTGCTAACAAACCTATATCTGAAACTAGCATTTACACTATAGAATAGCATTAACGCGGGTATAGCACCGAACTCATTAAACCTAAATGAAACAACATGGCACATATGATTTACTTCTGAGAACTAACCATTGTGCGCAGAGATTTTGCAACTACCTCCTTTCCTTCAGTTTTTGTGCTAACATTCGTATCTCCAGAACTAGCATTTCCTGCACAGGAAAGCATAACTGAGGGTATAGCACCTAACTCTTTAAACCTAAATGAAACAACATGGTACATATGATTTACTTCTGAGAACTAAGCATTGTGTGCAGAGATTTTGCAGCTATCTCCTTTCCTTCAGTTTTTGAGCTAACATTCATATCTCCAGAACTAGCATTTTCTATACAGGAAAGCATAACCGAGGGTATAGGACCTAACTCTTAAACCTAAATAAACCAGCTCAGCACATATGATTTACTTCTGAGACCTAAGCATTGTGTGCAGAGATTTTGCAGCTATCTCCTTTCCTTCATTTTTTGTGCTAACATTCGTATCTCTAAAATTAGCATTTCCTATACAGGAAAGCATAACCGAGGGTATAGCACCTAACTCTTTAAACCTAAATGAAACAACATGGCACATATGATTTACTTCTGAGAACTACGCATTGTGTGCAGAGATTTTGCAGCTGTCTCCTTTCCTTCAGTTTTTGTGCTAACATTCCTATGTCTAAAACTAGCATTTACACTATAGGAAAGCATTACCGCGGGTATAGCACCTAACTCTTTAAACATAAATGAAACAACATGGCACATATCATTTACTTCTGAGAAGTAAGCACTGTGTGCAGAGATTTTGCAGCTGTCTCCTTTCCTTCAGTTTTTGTGCTAACATTCGTATCTCTAAAACTAGCATTTCCTACATAGGAAAGCATAACCGAGGGTAGAGCACCTAACACTTAAACCTAAATAAAACAGCATGGCATATATGATTACCTTCTGAGAACTAAGCATTGTGTGCAGAGATTTGCAGGTATCTCCTTTCCTTCAGTTTTTGTGCTAACATTCCTATGTCTCAATCTTTCATTTACACTATAGGAAAGCATTACCGCACGTATAGCACCTAACTGTTTAAACCTAAATGAAACAACATGGCACATATGATTTACTTCTGAGAACTAAGCATTGTGTGCACAGATTTTGCAGCTATCTCCTTTCCTTCAGTTTTTGTGCTAACATTCGTGCCTCCAGAACTAGCATTTCCTATACAGGAATGCATAACCGAGGGTATAGCACCTAACTCTTTAAACCTATATGATACAACATTGCAAATATGATTTACTTCTGAGAACTAAGCATTGTGCGCCGAGATTTTGCAACTACCTCCTTTCCTTCAGTTTTTGTGCTAACATTCGTATCTCCAGAACTAGCATTTCCTATACAGGAAAGCATAACTGAGGGTATAGCACCTAACTCTTTAAACCTAAATGAAACAACATGGCACATATGATTTATTTCCGAGAACTAAGCATTGTGTGCAGAGATTTTGCAGCTATCTCCTTTCCTTCAGTTTTTGTGCTAACATTCCTATGTCTAAAACTTGCATTTACACTATAGGAAAGCATTACCGCGGGTATAGCACTCATCTGTTTAAACCTAAATGAAACAACATGGCACATATGATTTACTTCTGAGAACTAAGCATTGTGTGCAGAGATTTTGCAGCTATCTCCTTTCCTTCAGTTTTTGTGCTAACATTCGTACCTCCAGAACTAGCATTTCCTATACAGGAAAGCATAACCGAGAGTATAGCACATAACTCTTTAAACCTAAATGAAACAACATGGCACATAGGATTTACTTCTGAGAACTAAGCATTGTGTGCAGAGATTTTGCAGCTATCTCCTTTCCTTCAGTTTTTGTGCTAACATTCTTATCTCTAAAACTAGCATTTCCTATTAAAGAAAGCATAACCGAGGGTATAGCACCTAACTCTTTAAACCTAAATGAAACAACATGGCACATATGATTTACTTCTGAGAACTACGCATTGTGTGCAGAGATTTTGCAGCTATCTCCTTTCCTTCAGTTTTTGTGCTAACATTCATATGTCTAAAACAAGCATTTACACTATAGGAAAGCATTACCGCGGGTATAGCACCTAACTCTTTAAACCTAAATCAAACAACATTGCACATATGATTTCCTTCTGAGAACTAAGCATTGTGTGCAGAGATTTTGCAGCTATCACCTTTCCTTCAGTTTTTGTGCTAACATTCGTATCTCTAAACCTAGCATTTCTTATATAGAAATGCATAACCTAGGGTATAGCACCTAACTCTTTAAACCTAAATGAAACAACATGGCACATATGATTTACTTCTGAGAACTAAGCATTGTGCGCAGAGATTTTGCAGCTATCTCCTTTCCTTCATTTTTTGTGCTAACATTCGTATCTCTAAAAGTAGCATTTCCTATATAGGAAAGCATAACCGAGGGTATAGCACCTAACTCTTTAAACCTAAATGAAACAACATGGCACATATGATTTACTTCTGAGACCTACGCATTGTGTGCAGAGATTTTGCAGCTATCTCCTTTCCTTCAGTTTTTGGGCTAACATTCCTATGTCTAAAACTAGCATTTACACTATAGGAAAGCATTACCGCGGGTATAGCACCTAACTCTTTAAACATAAATGAAACAAGATGGCACATATCATTTACTTCTGAGAATTAAGCACTGTGTGCAGAGATTTTGCAGCTGTCTCCTTTCCTTCAGTTTTTGTGCTAACATACGTATCTCTAAAACTAGCATTTCCTACATAGGAAAGCATAACCGAGGGTAGAGCACCTAACTCTTAAACCTAAATAAAACAGCATGGCATATATGATTTCCTTCTGAGAACTAAGCATTGTGTGCAGAGATTTGCAGCTATCTCCTTTCCTTCAGTTTTTGTGCTAACATTCCTATGTCTAAAACTTGCATTTACAGTATAGGAATGCATTACCGCACGTATAGCACCTAACTGTTTAAACCTAAATGAAACAACATGGCACATATGATTTACTTCTCAGAACTAAGCATTGTGTGCAGAGATTTTGCAGCTATCTCCATTCCTTCAGTTTTTGTGCTAACATTCGTATCTCCAGAACTAGCATTTCCTATACAGGAAAGCATAAACGAGGGTATAGCACATAACTCTTTAAACCTAAATGAAACAACATGGCACATATGATTTACTTCTGAGAACTAACCACTGTGTGCAGAGATTTTACAGCTATCTCCTTTCCTTCACTTTTTGTGCTAACATTCGTATATCCAGAACTAGCATTTCCTATACAGGAAAGCATAACCGAGGGTATAGAACCTAACTCTTAAACCTAAATAAAACAGCACAGCACATATGATTTACTTCTGAGAACTAAGCATTGTGTGCAGAGATTTTGCAGCTATCTACTTTCCCTCAGTTTTTGTGCTAACATTCTTATCTCTAAAACTAACATTTCCTATAAAGGAAAGCATAACCGAGGGTATAGCACCTAACTCTTTAAACCTAAATGAAACAACATGGCACATATGATTTACTTCTGAGAACTACGCATTGTGTGCAGAGATTTTGCAGCTATCTCCTTTCCTTCAGTTTTTGTGCTAACATTCATATGTCTAAAACTAGCATTTACACTATAGGAAAGCATTACCGCGGGTATAGCACATAACTCTTTAACCCTAAATTAAACAACATTGCACATATGATTTACTTCTGAGAACTAAGCATTGTGTGTAGAGATTTTGCAGCTACCTCCTTTCCTTCAGTTTTTGTGCTAACATTCGTGTCTATAAAACTAGCATTTCCTATATAGGAAAGCATAACCTAGGGTATAGCACCTAACTCTTTAAACGTAAGTGAAACAACATGGCACATATGATTTACTTCTGAGAACTAAGCATTGTGTGCACAGATTTTGCAGCTATCTCCTTTCCTGCAGTTTTTTGCTAACATTCGTATCTCTAAAACTAACATTTCCTATAAAGGAAAGCATAACCGAGGGTATAGCACCTAACTCTTTAAACCTAAATGAAACAACATGGCACATATGATTTACTTCTGAGAACTAAGCATTGTGCGCCGAGATTTTGCAACTACCTCCTTTCCTTCAGTTTTTGTGCTAACATTCGTATCTCCAGAACTAGCATTTCCTATACAGGAAAGCATAACTGAGGGTATAGCACCTAACTCTTTAAACCTAAATGAAACATCATGGCACATATGATTTACTTCTGAGAACTAAGCATTGTGCGGAGAGATTTTGCAACTACCTCCTTTCCTTCAGTTTTTGTGCTAACATTCATATCTCCAGAACTAGCATTTCCTATACAGTAAAGCATAACTGAGGGTATAGCACCTAACTCTTTAAACCTAAATGAAACAACATGGCACATATGATTTACTTCTGAGAACTAAGAATTGTGTGCAGAGGTTTTGCAGCTATCTCCTTTCCTTCAGTTTTTGTGCTAACATTCTTATGTCTAAAACTTGCATTTACACAATAGGAAAGCATTACCGCGGGTATAGCACTTATCTGTTTAAACCTAAATGAAACAACATGGCACATATGATTTACTTCTGAGAACTAAGCATTGTGTGCAGAGATTTTGCAGCTATCTCCTTTCCTTCAGTTTTTGTGGTAACATTCGTACCTCCAGAACTAGCATTTCCTACACAGGAAAGCATAACCGAGGGTATAGCACATAACTCTTTAAACCTAAATGAAACAACATGGCACATATGATTTACTTCTGAGAACTAAGCAGTGTGTGCAGAGATTTTGCAGCTATCTCCTTTCCTTCAGTTTTTGTGCTAACATTCGTGCCTCCAGAACTAGCATTTCCTATACAGGAAAGCATAACTGAGGGTATAGCACCTAACTCTTTAAACCTAAATGAAACAACATGGCACATATGATTTATTTCTGCGAACTAAGCATTGTGTGCAGAGATTTTGCAGCTATCTCCTTTCCTTCAGTTTTTGTCCTAACATTCCTATGTCTAAAACTTGCATTTACACTATAGGAAAGCATTACCGCGGGTATAGCACTCATCTCTTTAAACCTAAAAGAAACAACATGGCACATATGATTTACTTCTGAGAACTAAGCATTGTGTGCAGAGATTTTGCAGCTATCTCCTTTCCTTCAGTTTTTGTGCTAACATTCGTACCTCCAGAACTAGCATTTCCTATACAGGAAAGCATAACCGAGAGTATAGCACATAACTCTTTAAACCTAAATGAAACAACATGGCACATATGATTTACTTCTGAGAACTAAGCATTGTGTGCAGAGATTTTGCAGCTATCTCCTTTCCTTCAGTTTTTGTGCTAACATTCGTATCTCCAGAACTTGCATTTCCTATACAGGAAAGCATAACCGAGGGTATAGGACCTAACTCTTAAAACTAAATAAGCCAGCTCAGCACATATGATTTCCTTCTGAGAACTAAGCATTGTGTGCAGAGATTTTGCAGCTATCTCCTTTCCTTCAGTTTTTGTGCTAACATTCTTATCTCTAAAACTAGCATTTCCTATTAAAGAAAGCATAACCGAGGGTATAGCACCTAACTCTTTAAACCTAAATGAAACAACATGGCACATATGATTTACTTCTGAGAACTACGCATTGTGTGCAGAGATTTTGCAGCTATCTCCTTTCCTTCAGTTTTTGTGCTAACATTCATATGTCTAAAACAAGCCTTTACACTATAGGAAAGCATTACCGCGGGTATAGCACCTAACTCTTTAAACCTAAAACAAACAACATTGCACATATGATTTCCTTCTGAGAACTAAGCATTGTGTGCAGAGATTTTGCAGCTATCACCTTTCCTTCAGTTTTTGTGCTAACATTTGTATCTCTAAACCTAGCTTTTCCTATATAGAAATGCATAACCTAGGGTATAGCACCTAACTCTTTAAACCTAAATGAAACAACATGGCACATATGATTTACTTCTGAGAACTAAGCATTGTGTGCAGAGATTTTGCAGCTATCTCCTTTCCTTCAGTTTTTGTGCTAACATTCGTATCTCTAAAAGTAGCATTTCCTATATAGGAAAGCATAACCGAGGGTATAGCACCTAACTCTTTAAACCTAAATGAAACAACATGGCACATATGATTTACTTCTGAGAACTACGCATTGTGTGCAGAGATTTTGCAGCTATCTCCTTTCCTTCAGTTTTTGGGCTAACATTCCTATGTCTAAAACTAGCATTTACACTATAGGAAAGCATTACCGCGGGTATAGCCCCTAACTCTTCAAACATAAATGAAACAAGATGGCACATATCATTTACTTCTGAGAAGTAAGCACTGTGTGCAGAGATTTTGCAGCTGTCTCCTTTCCTTCAGTTTTTGTGCTAACATTCGTATCTCTAAAACTAGCATTTCCTACATAGGAAAGCATAACCGAGGGTAGAGCACCTAACTCTTAAACCTAAATAAAACAGCATGGCATATATGATTTGCTTCTGAGAACTAAGCATTGTGTGCAGAGATTTGCAGCTATCTCCTTTCCTTCAGTTTTTGTGCTAACATTCCTATGTCTCAAACTTGCATTTACAGTATAGGAAAGCATTACCGCACGTATAGCACCTAACTGTTTAAACCTAAATGAAACAACATGGCACATATGATTTACTTCTGAGAACTAAGCATTGTGTGCAGAGGTTTTGCAGCTATCTCCATTCCTTCCGTTTTTGTGCTAACATTCGTATCTCCGGAACTTGCATTTCCTATACAGGAAAGCTTAACCGAGGGTATAGCACATAACTCTTTAAACCTAAATGAAACAACATGGCACATATGATTTACTTCTGAGAACTAACCACTGTGTGCAGAGATTTTACAGCTATCTCCTTTCCTTCAGTTTTTGTGCTAACATTCGTATATCCAGAACTAGCATTTCCTATACAGGAAAGCATAACCGAGGGTATACGACCTAACTCTTAAACCTAAATAAAACAGGACAGCACATATGATTTACTTCTGAGAACTAAGCATTGTGTGCAGAGATTTTGCAGCTATACTTTCCTTCAGTTTTTGTGCTAACATTCTTATCTCTAAAACTAGCATTTCCTATAAAGGAAAGCATAACCGAGGGTATAGCACCTAACTCTTTAAACCTAAATGAAACAACATGGCACATATGATTTACTTCTGAGAACTACGCATTGTGTACAGAGATTTTGCAGCTATCTCCTTTCCTTCAGTTTTTGTGCTAACATTCATATGTCTTAAACTACCATTTACACTATAGGAAAGCATTACCGCGGGTATAGCACCTAACTCTTTCACCCTAAATCAAACAACATTGCACATATGATTTACTTCTGAGAACTAAGCATTGTGTGTAGATATTTTGCAGCTACCTCCTTTCCTTCAGTTTTGTGCTAACATTCGTGTCTATAAAACTACCATTTCCTATATAGGAAAGCATAACCTAGGGTATAGCACTTAACTCTTTATACGTAAGTGAAACAACATGGCACATATGATTTACTTCTGAGAACTAAGCATTGTGTGCACAGATTTTGCAGCTATCTCCTTTCCTGCAGTTTTTTGCTAACATTCGTATCTCTAAAACTAGCATTTCATATATAGGAAAGCATCACAGAGATTATAGCACCTAACTCTTTAAACCTAAATGAAACAACATGGCACATATGATTTACTTCTGAGAACTAAGCATTGTGTGCGAGAGATTTTGCAGCTATCTCCTTTCCTTCAGTTTTTGTGCTAACATTCGTATCTCCAGAACTAGCATTTCCTATACAGTAAAGCATAACCGAGGGTATAGCACCTAACTGTTTAAACCTAAATGAAACAACATGGCACATATGATTTACTTCGGAGAACTAAGCATTGTGTGCAGAGATTTTGCAGCTATCTCCTTTCCTTCAGTTTTTGTGCTAACATTCGTATCTCTAAAACTAGCATTTCTTATATAGGAAAGCTTCACAGAGGTTATACACCTAACTCTTTAAACCTAAATGAAACAACATGGCACATATGATATACTTCTGAGGACTACACATTGTGTGCCGAGAATTTGCAGCTATCTCCTTTCCTTCAGTTTTTGTGCTAACATTCATATGTCTAAAACTAGCCTTTACACTATAGGAAAGCATTACCGCGGGTATAGCACCTAACTCTTTAAACCTAAATCAAACAACATTGCACATATGATTTACTTCTGAGAACTAAGCGTTGTGTGTAGAGATTTTGCAGCTATCTCCTTTCCTTCAGTTTTTGTGCTAACATTCGTATCTATAAAACTAGCATTTCCTATATAGGAAAGCATAACCTAGGGTATAGCACCTAACTCTTTAAACCTAAATGAAACAACATGGCACATATGATTTACTTCTTAGAACTAAGCATTGTGTGCAGAGATTTTGCAGCTATCTCCTTTCCTTCAGTTTTTGTGCTAACATTCGTATCTCTAAAAGTAGCATTTCCTATATAAGAAAGCATAACCGAGAGTATAGCACCTAACTCTTTAAACCTAAATGAAACAACATGGCACATATGATTTACTTCTTAGAACTAAGCATTGTTTGCAGAGATTTTGCAGCTATCTCCTTTCCTTCAGTTTTTGTGCTAACATTCCTATGTCTAAAACTAGCATTTACACTATAGAAAAGCATTACCGCGGGTATAGCACCTAACTTTTTAAACATAAATGAAACAACATGGCACATATCATTTACTTCTGAGAAGTAAGCACTTCGTGCAGAGATTTTGCAGCTGTCTCCTTTCCTTCAGTTTTTGTGCTAACATTCGATCTCTAAAACTAGCATTTCCTACATAGGAAACCATAACCGAGGGTAGAGCACCTAACTCTTAAACCTAAATAAAACAGCATGGCATATATGATTTCCTTCGGAGAACTAAGCATTGTGTGCAGAGATTTGCAGCTATCTCCTTTCCTTCAGTTTTTGTGCTAACATTCCTATGTCTCAAACTTGCATTTACACTATAGGAAAGCATTACCGCACTTATAGCACCTAACTGTTTAAACCTAAATGAAACAACATGGCACATATGATTTACTTCTGAGAACTAAGCAGTGTGTGCAGAGATTTTGCAGCTATCTCCTTTCCTTCAGTTTTTGTGCTAACATTCGTGCCTCCAGAACTAGCATTTCCTATACAGGAATGCATAACCGAGGGTATAGCACCTAACTCTTTAAACCTAAATGAAACAACAAGGCACATATGATTTTCTTTTGAGAACTAAGCATTGTGTGCAGAGATTTTGCAGCTATCTACTTTCCTTCAGTTTTTGTGCTAACATTCGTATCTCCAGAACTAACATTTCCTATACAGGAAAGCATAACCGTGGGTATAGCACCTAACTCTTTAAACCTAAATTAAACAACATCGCACATATGATTTACTTCTGAGAACTAAGCATTGTGTGCAGAGATTTTGCAGCTATCTCCTTTCCTTCAGTTTTTGTGCTAACATTCGTATCTCTAAAACTAGCATTTCCTATAAAGGAAAGCATTACCGCGGGTATAGCACCTAACTCTTTAAACCTAAATGAAACAACATGGCACATATGATTTACTTCTGAGATCTAAACATTGTGTGCAGAGATTTTGCAGCTATCTCCTTTCCTTTAGTTTTTGTGCTAACAAACCTATATCTGAAACTAGCATTTACACTATAGAATAGCATTAACGCGGGTATAGCACCGAACTCATTAAACCTAAATGAAACAACATGGCACATATGATTTACTTCTGAGAACTAACCATTGTGCGCAGAGATTTTGCAACTACCTCCTTTCCTTCAGTTTTTGTGCTAACATTCGTATCTCCAGAACTAGCATTTCCTGCACAGGAAAGCATAACTGAGGGTATAGCACCTAACTCTTTAAACCTAAATGAAACAACATGGTACATATGATTTACTTCTGAGAACTAAGCATTGTGTGCAGAGATTTTGCAGCTATCTCCTTTCCTTCAGTTTTTGAGCTAACATTCATATCTCCAGAACTAGCATTTTCTATACAGGAAAGCATAACCGAGGGTATAGGACCTAACTCTTAAACCTAAATAAACCAGCTCAGCACATATGATTTACTTCTGAGACCTAAGCATTGTGTGCAGAGATTTTGCAGCTATCTCCTTTCCTTCATTTTTTGTGCTAACATTCGTATCTCTAAAATTAGCATTTCCTATACAGGAAAGCATAACCGAGGGTATAGCACCTAACTCTTTAAACCTAAATGAAACAACATGGCACATATGATTTACTTCTGAGAACTACGCATTGTGTGCAGAGATTTTGCAGCTGTCTCCTTTCCTTCAGTTTTTGTGCTAACATTCCTATGTCTAAAACTAGCATTTACACTATAGGAAAGCATTACCGCGGGTATAGCACCTAACTCTTTAAACATAAATGAAACAACATGGCACATATCATTTACTTCTGAGAAGTAAGCACTGTGTGCAGAGATTTTGCAGCTGTCTCCTTTCCTTCAGTTTTTGTGCTAACATTCGTATCTCTAAAACTAGCATTTCCTACATAGGAAAGCATAACCGAGGGTAGAGCACCTAACACTTAAACCTAAATAAAACAGCATGGCATATATGATTACCTTCTGAGAACTAAGCATTGTGTGCAGAGATTTGCAGGTATCTCCTTTCCTTCAGTTTTTGTGCTAACATTCCTATGTCTCAATCTTTCATTTACACTATAGGAAAGCATTACCGCACGTATAGCACCTAACTGTTTAAACCTAAATGAAACAACATGGCACATATGATTTACTTCTGAGAACTAAGCATTGTGTGCACAGATTTTGCAGCTATCTCCTTTCCTTCAGTTTTTGTGCTAACATTCGTGCCTCCAGAACTAGCATTTCCTATACAGGAATGCATAACCGAGGGTATAGCACCTAACTCTTTAAACCTATATGATACAACATTGCAAATATGATTTACTTCTGAGAACTAAGCATTGTGCGCCGAGATTTTGCAACTACCTCCTTTCCTTCAGTTTTTGTGCTAACATTCGTATCTCCAGAACTAGCATTTCCTATACAGGAAAGCATAACTGAGGGTATAGCACCTAACTCTTTAAACCTAAATGAAACAACATGGCACATATGATTTATTTCCGAGAACTAAGCATTGTGTGCAGAGATTTTGCAGCTATCTCCTTTCCTTCAGTTTTTGTGCTAACATTCCTATGTCTAAAACTTGCATTTACACTATAGGAAAGCATTACCGCGGGTATAGCACTCATCTGTTTAAACCTAAATGAAACAACATGGCACATATGATTTACTTCTGAGAACTAAGCATTGTGTGCAGAGATTTTGCAGCTATCTCCTTTCCTTCAGTTTTTGTGCTAACATTCGTACCTCCAGAACTAGCATTTCCTATACAGGAAAGCATAACCGAGAGTATAGCACATAACTCTTTAAACCTAAATGAAACAACATGGCACATAGGATTTACTTCTGAGAACTAAGCATTGTGTGCAGAGATTTTGCAGCTATCTCCTTTCCTTCAGTTTTTGTGCTAACATTCTTATCTCTAAAACTAGCATTTCCTATTAAAGAAAGCATAACCGAGGGTATAGCACCTAACTCTTTAAACCTAAATGAAACAACATGGCACATATGATTTACTTCTGAGAACTACGCATTGTGTGCAGAGATTTTGCAGCTATCTCCTTTCCTTCAGTTTTTGTGCTAACATTCATATGTCTAAAACAAGCATTTACACTATAGGAAAGCATTACCGCGGGTATAGCACCTAACTCTTTAAACCTAAATCAAACAACATTGCACATATGATTTCCTTCTGAGAACTAAGCATTGTGTGCAGAGATTTTGCAGCTATCACCTTTCCTTCAGTTTTTGTGCTAACATTCGTATCTCTAAACCTAGCATTTCTTATATAGAAATGCATAACCTAGGGTATAGCACCTAACTCTTTAAACCTAAATGAAACAACATGGCACATATGATTTACTTCTGAGAACTAAGCATTGTGCGCAGAGATTTTGCAGCTATCTCCTTTCCTTCATTTTTTGTGCTAACATTCGTATCTCTAAAAGTAGCATTTCCTATATAGGAAAGCATAACCGAGGGTATAGCACCTAACTCTTTAAACCTAAATGAAACAACATGGCACATATGATTTACTTCTGAGACCTACGCATTGTGTGCAGAGATTTTGCAGCTATCTCCTTTCCTTCAGTTTTTGGGCTAACATTCCTATGTCTAAAACTAGCATTTACACTATAGGAAAGCATTACCGCGGGTATAGCACCTAACTCTTTAAACATAAATGAAACAAGATGGCACATATCATTTACTTCTGAGAATTAAGCACTGTGTGCAGAGATTTTGCAGCTGTCTCCTTTCCTTCAGTTTTTGTGCTAACATACGTATCTCTAAAACTAGCATTTCCTACATAGGAAAGCATAACCGAGGGTAGAGCACCTAACTCTTAAACCTAAATAAAACAGCATGGCATATATGATTTCCTTCTGAGAACTAAGCATTGTGTGCAGAGATTTGCAGCTATCTCCTTTCCTTCAGTTTTTGTGCTAACATTCCTATGTCTAAAACTTGCATTTACAGTATAGGAATGCATTACCGCACGTATAGCACCTAACTGTTTAAACCTAAATGAAACAACATGGCACATATGATTTACTTCTCAGAACTAAGCATTGTGTGCAGAGATTTTGCAGCTATCTCCATTCCTTCAGTTTTTGTGCTAACATTCGTATCTCCAGAACTAGCATTTCCTATACAGGAAAGCATAAACGAGGGTATAGCACATAACTCTTTAAACCTAAATGAAACAACATGGCACATATGATTTACTTCTGAGAACTAACCACTGTGTGCAGAGATTTTACAGCTATCTCCTTTCCTTCACTTTTTGTGCTAACATTCGTATATCCAGAACTAGCATTTCCTATACAGGAAAGCATAACCGAGGGTATAGAACCTAACTCTTAAACCTAAATAAAACAGCACAGCACATATGATTTACTTCTGAGAACTAAGCATTGTGTGCAGAGATTTTGCAGCTATCTACTTTCCCTCAGTTTTTGTGCTAACATTCTTATCTCTAAAACTAACATTTCCTATAAAGGAAAGCATAACCGAGGGTATAGCACCTAACTCTTTAAACCTAAATGAAACAACATGGCACATATGATTTACTTCTGAGAACTACGCATTGTGTGCAGAGATTTTGCAGCTATCTCCTTTCCTTCAGTTTTTGTGCTAACATTCATATGTCTAAAACTAGCATTTACACTATAGGAAAGCATTACCGCGGGTATAGCACATAACTCTTTAACCCTAAATTAAACAACATTGCACATATGATTTACTTCTGAGAACTAAGCATTGTGTGTAGAGATTTTGCAGCTACCTCCTTTCCTTCAGTTTTTGTGCTAACATTCGTGTCTATAAAACTAGCATTTCCTATATAGGAAAGCATAACCTAGGGTATAGCACCTAACTCTTTAAACGTAAGTGAAACAACATGGCACATATGATTTACTTCTGAGAACTAAGCATTGTGTGCACAGATTTTGCAGCTATCTCCTTTCCTGCAGTTTTTTGCTAACATTCGTATCTCTAAAACTAACATTTCCTATAAAGGAAAGCATAACCGAGGGTATAGCACCTAACTCTTTAAACCTAAATGAAACAACATGGCACATATGATTTACTTCTGAGAACTAAGCATTGTGCGCCGAGATTTTGCAACTACCTCCAATTCCTTCAGTTTTGTGCTAACATTCGTATCTCCAGAACTAGCATTTCCTATACAGGAAAGCATAACTGAGGGTATAGCACCTAACTCTTTAAACCTAAATGAAACATCATGGCACATATGATTTACTTCTGAAAACTAAGCATTGTGCGGAGAGATTTTGCAACTACCTCCTTTCCTTCAGTTTTGTGCTAACATTCATATCTCCAGAACTAGCATTTCCTATACAGTAAAGCAATAACTGAGGGTATAGCACCTAACTCTTTAAACCTAAATGAAACAACATGGCACATATGATTTACTTCTGAGACTAAGGAATTGTGTGCAGAGGTTTTGCAGCTATCTCCTTTCCTTCAGTTTTTGTGCTAACATTCTTATGTCTAAAACTTGCATTTACACAATAGGAAAGCATTACCGCCGGGTATAGCACTTATCTGTTTAAACCTAAATGAAACAACATGGCACATATGATTTACTTCTGAGAACTAAGCATTGTGTGCAGAGATTTTGCAGCTATCTCCTTTCCTTCAGTTTTTGTGGTAACATTCGTACCTCCAGAACTAGCATTTCCTACACAGGAAAGCATAACCGAGGGTATAGCACAATAACTCTTTAAACCTAAATGAAACAACATGGCACATATGATTTACTTCTGAGAACTAAGCAGTGTGTGCAGAGATTTTGCAGCTATCTCCTTTCCTTCAGTTTTTGTGCTACATTCGTGGCCTCCAGAACTAGCATTTCCTATACAGGAATGCATAACCGAGGGTATAGCACCTAACTCTTTAAACCTAAATGAAACAACATGGCACATATGATTTTCTTCTGAGAACTACGCATTTGTGTGCAGAGATTTTGCAGCTATCTCCTTTCCTTCAGTTTTTGTGCTAACATTCCTATGTCTAAAACTAGCATTTACACTATAGGAAAGCATTACCGCGGGTATAGCACCTAACTCTTTAAACATAAATGAAACAACATGGCACATATCATTTACTTCTGAGAAGTAAGCACTGTGTGCAGAGATTTTGCAGCTGTCTCCTTTCCTTCAGTTTTTGTGCTAACATTCGTATCTCTAAAACTAGCATTTCCTACATAGGAAAGCATAACCGAGGGTAGAGCACCTAACTCTTAAACCTAAATAAAACAGCATGGCATATATGATTTCCTTCTGAGAACTAAGCATTGTGTGCAGAGATTTGCAGGTATCTCCTTTCCTTCAGTTTTTGTGCTAACATTCGTATCTCCAGAACTAGCCTTTCCTATAAAGGAAAGCATAACCGAGGGTATAGGACCTAACTCTTAAAGCTAAATAAAACAGCACAGCACATATGATTTCCTTCTGAGAACTAAGCATTGTGTGCAGAGATTTTGCAGCTATCTCCTTTCCTTCAGTTTTTGTGCTAACATTCTTAACTCTAAAACTAGCATTTCCTATAAAGGAAAGCATAACCGAGGGTATAGCACCTAACTCTTTAAACCTAAATGAAACAACATGGCACATATGATTTACTTCTGAGAACTACGCATTGTGTGCAGAGATTTTGCAGCTATCTCCTTTCCTTCACTTTTTGTGCTAACATTCATATGTCTAAAACTAGCATTTACACTATAGGAAAGCATTACCGCGGGTTTAGCACTTAACTCTTTAAACCTATATCAAACAACATTGCACATATGATTTACTTCTGAGAACTAAGCATTGTGTGTAGAGATTTTGCAGCTATCTCCTTTCCTTCAGTTTTTGTGCTAACATTCATATGTCTAAAACTAGCATTTACACTATAGGAAAGCATTACCGCGGGTTTAGCACCTAACTCTTTAAACCTAAATCAAAAAACATTGCACATATGATTTACTTCTGAGAACTAAGCGTTGTGTGTAGAGATTTTGCAGCTATCTCCTTTCCTTCAGTTTTTGTGCTAACATTCGTATCTATAAAACTAGCATTTTCTATATAGGAAAGCATAACCTAGGGTATAGCACCTAACTCTTTAAACCTAAATGAAACAACATGGCACATATGATTTACTTCTGAGAACTAAGCATTGTTTGCAGAGATTTTGCAGCTATCTCCTTTCCTTCAGTTTTTGTGCTAACATTCCTATGTCTAAAACTAGCATTTACACTATAGAAAAGCATTACCGTGGGTATAGCACCTAACTTTTAAAACATAAATGAAACAACATGGCACATATCATTTACTTCTGAGAAGTAAGCACTTTGTGGAGGGATTTTGCAGCTGTCTCCTTTCCTTCAGTTTTTGTGCTAACATTCGTATCTCTAAAACTAGCATTTCCTACATAGGAAACCATAACCGAGGGTAGAGCACATAACTCTTAAACCTAAATAAAACAGCATGGCATATATGATTTCCTTCGGAGAACTAAGCATTGTGTGCAGAGATTTGCAGCTATCTCCTTTCCTTCAGTTTTTGTGCTAACATTCCTAATCTCAAACTTGCATTTACACTATAGGAAAGCATTACCGCACGTATAGCACCTAACTGTTTAAACCTAAATGAAACAACATGGCACATATGATTTACTTCTGAGAACTAAGCAGTGTGTGCAGAGATTTTGCAGCTATCTCCTTTCCTTCAGTTTTTGTGCTAACATTCGTGCCTCCAGAACTAGCATTTCCTATACAGGAATGCATAACCGAGGGTATAGCACCTAACTCATTTAAACCTAAATGAAACAACAAGGCACATATGATTTACTTATGAGAACTAAGCATTGTGTGCAGAGATTTTGCAGCTATCTCCTTTCCTTCAGTTTTTGTGCTAACATTCGTATCTCTAAAAGTAACATTTCCTATATAGGAAAGCATAACCGAGGGTATAGCACCTAACTCTTTAAACCTAAATGAAACAACATGGCACATATGATTTACTTCTCAGAAATAAGCATTGTGTGCACAGATTTTGCAGCTATCTCCTTTCCTTCAGTTTTTGTGCTAACATGCGTATCTCTAAAAGTAACATTTCCTATATAGGAAAGCATAACCTAGGGTATAGCACCTAACTCTTTAAGCCTAAATGAAACAACATGGCACATATGATTTACTTCTGAGAACTAAGCATTGTGTGCAGAGATTTTGCAGCTATCTCCTTTCCTTCAGTTTTTGTGCTAACATTCTTATCTCTAAAACTAGCATTTCCTATTAAAGAAAGCATTACCGCGGGTATAGCACCTAACTCTTTAAACATAAATGAAACAAGATGGCACATATCATTTACTTCTGAGAATTAAGCACTGTGCGCAGAGATTTTGCAGCTATCTCCTTTCCTTCAGTTTTTGTGCTAACATTCATATGTCTAAAACAAGCATTTCCTACATAGGAAAGCATAACCGAGGGTAGAGCACCTAACTCTTAAACCTAAATAAAACAGCATGGCATATATGATTTCCTTCTGAGAACTAAGCATTGTGTGCAGAGATTTGCACCTATCTCCTTTTCTTCAGTTTTTGTGCTAACATTCCTATGTCTCAAACTTGCATTTACAGTATAGGAAAGCATTACCGCACGTATAGCACCTAACTGTTTAAACCTAAATGAAACAACATGGCACATATGATTTACTTCTCAGAACTAAGCATTGTGTGCAGAGATTTTGCAGCTATCTCCATTCCTTCAGTTTTTGTGCTAACATTCGTATCTCCGGAACTAGCATTTCCTATACAGGAAAGCATAACCGAGGGTATAGCACATAACTCTTTAAACCTAAATGAAACAACATGGCACATATGATTTACTTCTGAGAACTAACCACTGTGTGCAGAGATTTTACAGCTATCTCCTTTCCTTCAGTTTTTGTGCTAACATTCGTATATCCAGAACTAGCATTTCCTATACAGGAAAGCATAACCGAGGGTATAGGACCTAACTCTTAAACCTAAATAAAAGAGCACAGCACATATGATTTACTTCTGAGAACTAAGCATTGTGTGCAGAGATTTTGCAGCTATCTACTTTCCTTCAGTTTTTGTGCTAACATTCTTATCTCTAAAACTAACATTTCCTATAAAGGAAAGCATAACCGAGGGTATAGCACCTAACTCTTTAAACCTAAATGAAACAACATGGCACATATGATTTACTTCTGAGAACTACGCATTGTGTGCAGAGATTTTGCAGCTATCTCCTTTCCTTCAGTTTTTGTGCTAACATTCATATGTCTAAAACTAGCATTTACACTATAGGAAAGCATTACCCCGGGTATAGCACATAACTCTTTAACCCTAAATCAAACAACATTGCACATATGATTTACTTCTGAGAACTAAGCATTGTGTGTAGATATTTTGCAGCTACCTCCTTTCCTTCAGTTTTTGTGCTAACATTCGTGTCTATAAAACTAGCATTTCCTATATAGGAAAGCATAACCTAGGGTATAGCACCTAACTCTTTAAACGTAAGTGAAACAACATGGCACATATGATTTACTTCTGAGAACTAAGCATTGTGTGCACAGATTTTGCAGCTATCTCCTTTCCTGCAGTTTTTTGCTAACATTCGTATCTCTAAAACTAGCATTTCATATATAGGAAAGCATCACAGAGATTATAGCACCTAACTCTTTAAACCTAAATGAAACAACATGGCACATATGATTTACTTCTGAGAACTAAGCATTGTGTGCGAGAGATTTTGCAGCTATCTCCTTTCCTTCAGTTTTTGTGCTAACATTCGTATCTCCAGAACTAGCATTTCCTATACAGGAAAGCATGACCGAGGGTATAGCACCTAACTGTTTAAACCTAAATGAAACAACATGGCACATATGATTTACTTCGGAGAACTAAGCATTGTGTGCAGAGATTTTGCAGCTATCTCCTTTCCTTCAGTTTTTGTGCTAACATTCGTATCTCTAAAACTAGCATTTCCTATAAAGGAAAGCATTACCGCGGGTATAGCACCTAACTCTTTAAACCTAAATGAAACAACATGACACATATGATTTACTTCTGAGATCTAAACATTGTGTGCAGAGATTTTGCAGCTATCTCCTTTCCTTTACTTTTTGTGCTAACAAACCTATATCTGAAACTAGCATTTACACTATAGGATAGCATTACGGAGGGTATAGCACCGAACTCTTTAAACCTAAATGAAACAACATGGCACATATGATTTACTTCTGAGACTAAGCATTGTGCGCAGAGATTTTGCAACTACCTCCTTTCCTTCAGTTTTTGTGCTAACATTCGTATCTCCAGAACTAGCATTTCCTATACAGGAAAGCATAACTGAGGGAATAGCACCTAACTCTTTAAACCTAAATGAAACAACATGGCACATATGATTTACTTCTGAGAACTAAGAATTGTGTGGAGAGGTTTTGCAGCCATCTCCTTTCCTTCAGTTTTTGTGCTAACATTCTTATGTCTAAAACTTGCATTTACACTATAGGAAAGCATTACCGCGGGTATAGCACTTATCTGTTTAAACCTAAATGAAACAACATCGCACATATGATTTACTTCTGAGAACTAAGCATTGTGTGCAGAGATTTTGCAGGTATCTCCTTTCCTTCAGTTTTTGTGGTAACATTCGTACCTCCAGAACTAGCATTTCCTACACAGGAAAGCATAACCGAGGGTATAGCACCTAACTCTTTAAACCTAAATGAAACAACAAGGCACATATGATTTCCTTTTGAGAACTAAGTATTGTGTGCAGAGATTTTGCAGCTATCTCCTTTCCTTCAGTTTTTGTGCTAACAAACCTGTATCTGAAACTAGCATTTACACTATAGGATAGCATTACCGCGGGTATAGCACAGAACTCTTTAAACCTAAATGAAACATCATGGCACAAATGATTTACTTCTGAGAACTAAGCATTGTGCGGAGAGATTTTGCAACTACCTCCTTTCCTTCAGTTTTTGTGCTAACATTCGTATCTCCAGAACTAGCATTTCCTATACAGGAAAGCATAACTGAGGGTATAGCACCTAACTCTTTAAACCAAATGAAACAACATGGCATATATGATTTACTTCTGAGAACTAAGAATTGTGTGCAGAGGTTTTGCAGCTATCTCCTTTCCTTCAGTTTTTGTGCTAACATTCTTATGTCTAAAACTTGCATTTACACTATAGGAAAGCATTACCGCGGGTATAGCACTTATCTCTTTAAACCTAAATGAAACAACATGGCACATATGATTTACTTCTGAGAACTAAGCATTGTGTGCAGAGATTTTGCAGCTATCTCGTTTCCTTCAGTTTTTGTGGTAACATTCGTACCTCCAGGACTAGCATTTCCTACACAGGAAAGCATAACCGAGGGTATAGCACATAACTCTTTAAACCTAAATGAAACAACATGGCACATATGATTTACTTCTGAGAACTAAGCAGTGTGTGCAGAGATTTTGCAGCTATCTCCTTTCCTTCAGTTTTTGTGCTAACATTCGTGCCTCCAGAACTAGCATTTCCTATATAGGAAAGCATAACCGAGGGTATAGCACCTAACTCTTTAAACCTAAATGAAACAACAAGGCACATATGATTTACTTTTGAGAACTAAGCATTGTGTGCAGAGATTTTGCAGCTATCTCCTTTCCTTCAGTTTTTGTGCTAAAAAACCTGTATCTGAAACTAGCATTTACACTATAGGATAGCATTACCGCGGGTATAGCACCGAACTCTTTAAACCTAAATGAAACATCATGGCACATATGATTTACTTCTGAGAACTAAGCATTGTGCGGAGAGATTTTGCAACTACCTCCTTTCCTTCAGTTTTTGTGCTAACATTCGTATCTCCAGAACTAGCATTTCCTATACAGGAAAGCATAACTGAGGGTATAGCACCTAACTCTTTAAACCTAAATGAAACAACATGGCACATATGATTTACTTCTGAGAACTAAGAATTGTGTGCAGAGGTTTTGCAGCTATCTCCTTTCCGTCAGTTTTTGTGCTAACTTTCCTATGTCTAAAACATGCATTTACACTATAGGAAAGCATTACCGCGGTATAGCACTTATCTGTTTAAACCTAAATGAAACAACATGGCACATATGATTTACTTCTGAGAAGTAAGCAATGTCTGCAGAGATTTTGCAGCTATCTCCTTTCCTTCAGTTTTTGTGGTAACATTCGTACCTCCAGAACTAGCCTTTCCTATACAGGAAAGCATAACCGAGGGTATAGCACATAACTCTTTAATCCTAAATGAAACAACATGGCACATATGATTTACTTCTGAGAACTAAGCATTGTGTGCAGAGATTTTACAGCTATCTCCTTTCCTTCAGTTTTTGTGCTAACATTCGTATCTCCAGAACTAGCCTTCCCTATAAAGGAAAGCATAACCGAGGGTATAGGACCTAACTCTTAAACCTAAATAAAACAGCACAGCACATATGATTTACTTCTGAGAACTAAGCATTGTGTGCAGAGATTTTGCAGCTATCTCCTTTCCTTCAGTTTTTGTGCTAACATTCTTAACTCTAAAACTAGCATTTCCTATAAAGGAAAGCATAACCGAGGGTATAGCACCTAACTCTTTAAACCTAAATGAAACAACATGGCACATATGATTTACTTCTGAGAACTACGCATTGTGTGCAGAGATTTTGCAGCTATCTCCTTTCCTTCACTTTTTGTGCTAACATTCATATGTCTAAAACTAGCATTTACACTATAGGAAAGCATTACCGCGGGTTTAGCACCTAACTCTTTAAACCTATATCAAACAACATTGCACATATGATTTACTTCTGAGAACTAAGCATTGTGTGTAGAGATTTTGCAGCTATCTCCTTTCCTTCAGTTTTTGTGCTAACATTCGTATCTATAAAACTAGCATTTCCTATATAGGAAAGCATAACCTAGGGTATAGCACCTAACTCTTTAAACCTAAATGAAACAACATGGCACATATGATTTATTTCTGAGAACTAAGCATTGTGTGCAGAGATTTTGCAGCTATCTCCTTTCCTTCAGTTTTTGTGCTAACATTCGTATCTCTAAAACTAGCATTTCATATATAGGAAAGCTTCACAGAGGTTATAGCACCTAACTCTTTAAACCTAAATGAAACAACATGGCACATATGATTTACTTCTGAGAACTACGCATTGTGTGCCGAGATTTTGCAGCTATCTCCTTTCCTTCAGTTTTTGTGCTAACATTCATATGTCTAAAACTAGCCTTTACACTATAGGAAAGCATTACCGTGGGTATAGCACCTAACTCTTTAAACCTAAATCAAAAAACATTGCACATATGATTTACTTCTGAGAACTAAGCGTTGTGTGTAGAGATTTTGCAGCTATCTCCTTTCCTTCAGTTTTTGTGCTAACATTCGTATCTATAAAACTAGCATGTCCTATATAGGAAAGCATAACCTAGGGTATAGCACCGAACTCTTTAAACCTAAATGAAACAACATGGCACATATGATTTACTTCTTAGAACTAAGCATTGTGTGTAGAGATTTTGCAGCTATCTCCTTTCCTTCAGTTTTTGTGCTAACATTCGTATCTCTAAAAGTAGCATTTCCTATATAGGAAAGCATAACCGAGGGTATAGCACCTAACTCTTTAAACCTAAATGAAACAACATGGCACATATGATTTACTTCTGAGAACTAAGCACTGTTTGCAGAGATTTTGCAGCTATCTCCTTTCCTTCAGTTTTTGTGCTAACATTCCTATGTCTAAAACTAGCATTTACACTATAGAAAAGCATTACCGTGGGTATAGCACCTAACTTTTTAAACATAAATGAAACAACATGGCACATATCATTTACTTCTGAGAAGTAAGCACTTTGTGCAGAGATTTTGCAGCTGTCTCCTTTCCTTCAGTTTTTGTGCTAACATTCGTATCTCTAAAACTAGCATTTCCTACATAGGAAACCATAACCGAGGGTAGAGCACCTAACTCTTAAACCTAAATAAAACAGCATGGCATATATGATTTCCTTCGGAGAACTAAGCATTGTGTGCAGAGATTTGCAGCTATCTCCTTTCCTTCAGTTTTTGTGCTAACATTCCTAATCTCAAACTTGCATTTACACTATAGGAAAGCATTACCGCACGTATAGCACCTAACTGTTTAAACCTAAATGAAACAACATGGCACATATGATTTACTTCTGAGAACTAAGCAGTGTGTGCAGAGATTTTGCAGCTATCTCCTTTCCTTCAGTTTTTGTGCTAACATTCGTGCCTCCAGAACTAGCATTTCCTATACAGGAATGCATAACCGAGGGTATAGCACCTAACTCTTTAAACCTAAATGAAACAACAAGGCACATATGATTTACTTTTGAGAACTAAGCATTGTGTGCAGAGATTTTGCAGCTATCTCCTTTCCTTCAGTTTTTGTGCTAACATTCGTATCTCTAAAAGTAACATTTCCTATATAGGAAAGCATAACCGAGGGTATAGCACCTAACTCTTTAAACCTAAATGAAACAACATGGCACATATGATTTACTTTTGAGAACTAAGCATTGTGTGCAGAGATTTTGCAGCTATCTCCTTTCCTTCAGTTTTTGTGCTAACTTTCGTATCTCTAAAAGTAACATTTCCTATATAGGAAAGCATAACCTAGGGTATAGCACCTAACTCTTTAAGCCTAAATGAAACAACATGGCACATATGATTTACTTCTGAGAACTAAGCATTGTGTGCAGAGATTTTGCAGCTATCTCCTTTCCTTCAGTTTTTGTGCTAACATTCGTATCTCTAAAACTCGCATTTCATATATAGGAAAGCTTCTCAGAGGTTATAGCACCTAACTCTTTAAACCTAAATGAAACAACATGGCACATATGATTTACTTCTGAGATCTAAACATTGTGTGCAGAGATTTCACAGCTATCTCCTTTCCTTTAGTTTTTGTGCTAACAAACCTATATCTGAAACTAGCATTTACACTATAGGATAGCATTACCGCGGGTATAGCACCGAACTCTTTAAGCCTAAATGAAACAACATGGCACATATGATTTACTTCTGAGAACTAAGCATTGTGCGCAGAGATTTTGCAACTACCTCCTTTCCTTCAGTTTTTGTGCTAACATTCGTATCTCCAGAACTAGCATTTCCTACACAGGAAAGCATAACTGAGGGTATAGCACCTAACTCTTTAAACCTAAATGAAACAACATGGCACATATGATTTACTTCTGAACTAAGCATTGTGTGCAGAGATTTTGCAGCTATCTCCTTTCCTTTAGTTTTTGTGCTAACATTCGTATCTCCAGAACTAGCATTTTCTATACAGGAAAGCATAACCGAGGGTATAGGACCTAACTCTTAAACCTAAATAAACCAGCTCAGCACATATGATTTACTTCTGAGACCTAAGCATTGTGTGCAGAGATTTTGCAGCTATCTCTTTCCTTCAGGTTTGTGCTAACATTCATATGTCTAAAACTAGCATTGACACTATAGGAAAGCATTACCGCGGGTATAGCACCTAACTCTTTAAACCTAAATCAAACAACATTTCACATATGATTTACTTCTGAGAACTAAGCATTGTGTGCAGAGATTTTGCAGCTATCACCTTTCCTTCAGTTTTTGTGCTAACATTCGTATCCCTAACCTAGCATTTCCTATATAGGAAAGCATAACCGAGGGTATAGCACCTAACTCTTTAAACCTAAATGAAACAACATGGCACATATGATTTACTTCTGAGAACTAAGCATTGTGTGCAGAGATTTTGCAGCTATCTCCTTTCCTTCATTTTTTGTGCTAACATTCGTATCTCTAAAAGTAGCATTTCCTATAAAGGAAAGCATAACCGAGGGTATAGCACCTAACTCTTTAAACCTAAATGAAACAACATGGCACATATGATTTACTTCTGAGAACTACGCATTGTGTGCAGAGATTTTGCAGCTATCTCCTTTCCTTCAGTTTTTGTGCTAACATTCCTATGTCTAAAACTAGCATTTACACTATAGGAAAGCATTACCGCGGGTATAGCACCTAACTCTTTAAACATAAATGAAACAACATGGCACATATCATTTACTTCTGAGAAGTAAGCACTGTGTGCAGAGATTTTGCAGCTGTCTCCTTTCCTTCAGTTTTTGTGCTAACATTCGTATCTCTAAAACTAGCATTTCCTACATAGGAAAGCATAACCGAGGGTAGAGCACCTAACTCTTAAACCTAAATAAAACAGCATGGCATATATGATTTCCTTCTGAGAACTAAGCATTGTGTGCAGAGATTTGCAGGTATCTCCATTCCTTCAGTTTTTGTGCTAACATTCCTATGTCTCAATCTTTCATTTACACTATAGGAAAGCATTACCGCACGTATAGCACCTAACTGTTTAAACCTAAATGAAAGAACATGGCACATATGATTTACTTCTGAGAACTAAGCATTGTGTGCACAGATTTTGCAGCTATCTCCTTTCCTTCAGTTTTTGTGCTAACATTCGTGCCTCCAGAACTAGCATTTCCTATACAGGAATGCAAAACCGAGGGTATAGCACCTAACTCTTTAAACCTAAATGAAACAACATTGCACATATGATTTACTTCTGAGAACTAAGCATTGTGCGCCGAGATTTTGCAACTACCTCCTTTTCTTCAGTTTTTGTGCTAACATTCGTATCTCCAGAACTAGCATTTCCTATACAGGAAAGCATAACTGAGGGTATAGCACCTAACTCTTAAACCTAAATAAGCCAGCTCAGCACATATGATTTCCTTCTGAGAAATAAGCATTGTGTGCAGAGATTTTGCAGCTATCTCCTTTCCTTCAGTTTTTGTGCTAACATTCTTATCTCTAAAACTAGCATTTCCTATTAAAGAAAGCATAACCGAGGGTATAGCACCTAACTCTTTAAACTTAAATGAAACAACATGGCACATATGATTTACTTCTGAGAACTACGCATTGTGTGCAGAGATTTTGCAGCTATCTCCTTTCCTTCAGTTTTTGTGCTAACATTCATATGTCTAAAACAATCATTTACACTATAGGAAAGCATTACCGCGGGTATAGCACCTAACTCTTTAAACCTAAATCAAACAACATTGCACATATGATTTACTTCTGAGAACTAAGCATTGTGTGCAGAGATTTTGCAGCTATCTCCTTTCCTTCAGTTTTTGTGCTAACATTCGTATCTCTAAACCTAGCATTTCCTATATAGAAATGCATAACCTAGGGTATAGCACCTAACTCTTTAAACCTAAATGAAACAACATGGCACATATGATTTACTTCTGAGAACTAAGCATTGTGTGCAGAGATTTTGCAGGTATCTCCTTTCCTTCAGTTTTTGTGCTAACATTCGTATCTCCAGAACTAGCATTTCCTATAAAGGAAAGCATAACTGAGGGTATAGCACCTAACTCTTTAAACCTAAATGAAACAACATGGCACATATGATTTACTTCTGAGAACTAAGAATTGTGTGCAGAGGTTTTGCAGCTATCTCCTTTCCGTCAGTTTTTGTGCTAACTTTCCTAGGTCTAAAACATGCATTTACACTATAGGAAAGCATTACCGCGGGTATAGCACTTATCTGTTTAAACCTAAATGAAACAACATGGCACATATGATTTACTTCTGAGAACTAAGCATTGTGTGCAGAGATTTTGCAGCTATCTTCTTTCCTTCAGTTTTTGTGGTAACATTCGTACCTCCAGAACTAGCCTTTCCTATACAGGAAAGCATAACCGAGGGTATAGCACATAACTCTTTAATCCTAAATGAAACAACATGGCACATATGATTTACTTCTGAGAACTAAGCATTGTGTGCAGAGATTTTACAGCTATCTTCTTTCCTTCAGTTTTTGTGCTAACATTCGTATCTCCAGAACTAGCCTTTCCTATAAAGGAAAGCATAACCGAGGGTATAGGACCTAACTCTTAAACCTAAATAAAACAGCACAGCACATATGATTTACTTCTGAGAACTAAGCATTGTGTGCAGAGATTTTGCAGCTATCTCCTTTCCTTCAGTTTTTGTGCTAACATTCTTAACTCTAAAACTAGCATTTCCTATAAAGGAAAGCATAACCGAGGGTATAGCACCTAACTCTTTAAACCTAAATGAAACAACATGGCACATATGATTTACTTCTGAGAACTAAGCATTGTGTGCAGAGATTTTGCAGGTATCTCCTTTCCTTCAGTTTTTGTGCTAACATTCATATCCCTAACCTAGCATTTCCTATATAGGAAAGCATAACCGGGGGTATAGCACCTAACTCTTTAAACCTAAATGAAACAACATGGCACATATGATTTCCTTCTGAGAACTAAGCATTGTGTGCAGAGATTTTGCAGGTATCTCCTTTCCTTCAGTTTTTGTGCTAACATTCGTATCTCCAGAACTAGCATTTCCTATACAGGAAAGAATAACTGAGGGTATAGCACCTAACTCTTTAAACCTAAATGAAACAACATGGCACATATGATTTACTTCTGAGAACTAAGAATTGTTTGCAGAGGTTTTGCAGCTATCTCCTTTCCGTCAGTTTTTGTGCTAACATTCATATGTCTAAAACATGCATTTACACTATAGGAAAGCATTACCGCGGGTTTAGCACCTAACTCTTTAAACCTATATCAAACAACATTGCACATATGATTTACTTCTGAGAACTAAGCATTGTGTGTAGAGATTTTGCAGCTATCTCCTTTCCTTCAGTTTTTGTGCTAACATTCCTATCTATAAAACTAGCATTTCCTATATAGGAAAGCATAACCTAGGGTATAGCACCTAACTCTTTAAACCTAAATGAAACAACATGGCACATATGATTTATTTCTGAGAACTAAGCATTGTGTGCAGAGATTTTGCAGCTATCTCCTTTCCTTCAGTTTTTGTGCTAACATTCGTATCTCTAAAACTAGCATTTCATATATAGGAAAGCTTCACAGAGGTTATAGCACCTAACTCTTTAAACCTAAATGAAACAACATGGCACATATTATTTACTTCTGAGAACTACGCATTGTGTGCCGAGATTTTGCAGCTATCTCCTTTCCTTCAGTTTTTGTGCTAACATTCATATGTCTAAAACTAGCATTTACACTATAGGAAAGCATTACCGCGGGTATAGCACCTAACTCTTTAAACCTAAATCAAACAACATTGCACATATGATTTACTTCTGAGAACTAAGCGTTGTGTGTAGACATTTTGCAGCTATCTCCTTTCCTTCAGTTTTTGTGCTAACATTCGTATCTATAAAACTAGCATTTCCTATATAGGAAAGCATAACCTAGGGTATAGCACCTAACTCTTTAAACCTAAATGAAACAACATGGCACATATGATTTTCTTCTTAGAACTAAGCATTGTGTGCAGAGATTTTGCAGCTATCTCCTTTCCTTCAGTTTTTGTGCTAACATTCGTATCTCTAAAAGTAGCATTTCCTATATAGGAAAGCATAACCGAGGGTATAGCACCTACCTCTTTAAACCTAAATGAAACAACATGGCACATATGATTTACTTCTGAGAACTAAGCATTGTTTGCAGAGATTTTGCAGCTATCTCCTTTCCTTCAGTTTTTGTGCTAACATTCCTATGTCTAAAACTAGCATTTACACTATAGAAAAGCATTACCGTGGGTATAGCACCTAACTTTTTAAACATAAATGAAACAACATGACACATATCATTTACTTCTGAGAAGTAAGCACTTTGTGCAGAGATTTTGCAGCTGTCTCCTTTCCTTCAGTTTTTGTGCTAACATTCGTATCTCTAAAACTAGCATTTCCTACATAGGAAACCATAACCGAGGGTAGAGCACCTAACTCTTAAACCTAAATAAAACAGCATGGCATATATGATTTCCTTCGGAGAACTAAGCATTGTGTGCAGAGATTTGCAGCTATCTCCTTTCCTTCAGTTTTTGTGCTAACATTCCTAATCTCAAACTTGTATTTACACTATAGGAAAGCATTACCGCACGTATAGCACCTAACTGTTTAAACCTAAATGAAACAACATGGCACATATGATTTACTTCTGAGAACTAAGCAGTGTGTGCAGAGATTTTGCAGCTATCTCCTTTCCTTCAGTTTTTGTGCTAACATTCGTGCCTCCAGAACTAGCATTTCCTATACGGGAATGCATAACCGAGGGTATAGCACCTAACTCTTTAAACCTAAATGAAACAACAAGGCACATATGATTTACTTTTGAGAACTAAGCATTGTGTGCAGAGATTTTGCAGCTATCTCCTTTCCTTCAGTTTTTGTGCTAACATTCGTATCTCTAAAAGTAACATTTCCTATATAGGAAAGCATAACCTAGGGTATAGCACCTAACTCTTTAAGCCTAAATGAAACAACATGGCACATATGATTTACTTCTGAGAACTAAGCATTGTGTGCAGAGATTTTGCAGCTATCTCCTTTCCTTCAGTTTTTGTGCTAACATTCGTATCTCTAAAACTAGCATTTCATATATAGGAAAGCTTCTCAGAGGTTATAGCACCTAACTCTTTAAACCTAAATGAAACAACATGGCACATATGATTTAATTCTGAGATCTAAACATTGTGTGCAGAGATTTCACAGCTATCTCCTTTCCTTTAGTTTTTGTGCTAACAAACCTATATCTGAAACTAGCATTTACACTATAGGATAGCATTACCGCGGGTATAGCACCGAACTCTTTAAGCCTAAATGAAACAACATGGCACATATGATTTACTTCTGAGAACTAAGCATTGTGCGCAGAGATTTTGCAACTACCTCCTTTCCTTCAGTTTTTGTGCTAACATTTGTATCTCCAGAACTAGCATTTCCTACACAGGAAAGCATAACTGAGGGTATAGCACCTAACTCTTTAAACCTAAATGAAACAACATGGCACATATGATTTACTTCTGAACTAAGCATTGTGTGCAGAGATTTTGCAGCTATCTCCTTTCCTTTAGTTTTTGTGCTAACATTCGTATCTCCAGAACTAGCATTTTCTATACAGGAAAGCATAACCGAGGGTATAGGACCTAACTCTTAAACCTAAATAAACCAGCTCAGCACATATGATTTACTTCTGAGACCTAAGCATTGTGTGCAGAGATTTTGCAGCTATGTCCTTTCCTTCAGGTTTGTGCTAACATTCATATGTCTAAAACTAGCATTGACACTATAGGAAAGCATTACCGCGGGTATAGCACCTAACTCTTTAAACCTAAATCAAACAACATTTAACATATGATTTACTTCTGAGAACTAAGCATTGTGTGCAGAGATTTTGCAGCTATCACCTTTCCTTCACTTTTTGTGCTAACATTCGTATCCCTAACTTAGCATTTCCTATATAGGAAAGCATAACCGAGGGTATAGCACCTAACTCTTTAAACCTAAATGAAACAACATGGCACATATGATTTCCTTCTGAGATCTAAACATTATGTGCAGAGATTTCGCAGCTATCTCCTTTCCTTTAGTTTTTGTGCTAACAAACCTATATCTGAAACTAGCATTTACACTATAGGATAGCATTACCGCGGGTATAGCACCGAACTCTTTAAGCCTAAATGAAACAACATGGCACATATGATTTACTTCTGAGAACTAAGCATTGTGCGCAGAGATTTTGCAACTACCTCCTTTCCTTCAGTTTTTGTGCTAACATTCGTATCTCCAGAACTAGCATTTCCTACACAGGAAAGCATAACTGAGGGTATAGCACCTAACTCTTTAAACCTAAATGAAACAACATGGCACATATGATTTACTTCTGAACTAAGCATTGTGTGCAGAGATTTTGCAGCTATCTCCTTTCCTTTAGTTTTTGTGCTAACATTCGTATCTCCAGAACTAGCATTTTCTATACAGGAAAGCATAACCGAGGGTATAGGACCTAACTCTTAAACCTAAATAAACCAGCTCAGCACATATGATTTACTTCTGAGACCTAAGCATTGTGTGCAGAGATTTTGCAGCTATGTCCTTTCCTTCAGGTTTGTGCTAACATTCATATGTCTAAAACTAGCATTGACACTATAGGAAAGAATTACCGCGGGTATAGCACCTAACTCTTTAAACCTAAATCAAACAACATTTCACATATGATTTACTTCTGAGAACTAAGCATTGTGTGCAGAGATTTTGCAGCTATCACCTTTCCTTCAGTTTTTGTGCTAACATTCGTATCCCTAACCTAGCATTTCCTATATAGGAAAGCATAACCGAGGGTATAGCACCTAACTCTTTAAACCTAAATGAAACCACATGGCACATATGATTTACTTCTGAGAACTAAGCATTGTGTGCAGAGGTTTTGCAGCTATCTCCTTTCCTTCATTTTTTGTGCTAACATTCGTATCTCTAAAAGTAGCATTTCCTATAAAGGAAAGCATAACCGAGGGTATAGCACCTAACTCTTTAAACCTAAATGAAACAACATGGCACATATGATTTACTTCTGAGAACTACGCATTGTGTGCAGAGATTTTGCAGCTATCTCCTTTCCTTCAGTTTTTGTGCTAACATTCTTATCTCTAAAACTAGCATTTCCTATTAAAGAAAGCATAACCGAGGGTATAGCACCTAACTCTTTAAACTTAAATGAAACAACATGGCACATATGATTTACTTCTGAGAACTACGCATTGTGTGCAGAGATTTTGCAGCTATCTCCTTTCCTTCAGTTTTTGTGCTAACATTCATATGTCTAAAACAATCATTTACACTATAGGAAAGCAATACCGCGGTATAGCACCTAACTCTTTAAACCTAAATCAAACAACATTGCACATATGATTTACTTCTGAGAACTAAGCATTGTGTGCAGAGATTTTGCAGCTATCTCCTTTCCTTCAGTTTTTGTGCTAACATTCGTATCTATAAAACTAGCATTTCCTATATAGGAAAGCATAACCTAGGGTATAGCACCTAACTCTTTAAACCTAAATGAAACAACATGGCACATATGATTTTCTTCTTAGAACTAAGCATTGTGTGCAGAGATTTTGCAGCTATCTCCTTTCCTTCAGTTTTTGTGCTAACATTCGTATCTCTAAAAGTAGCATTTCCTATATAGGAAAGCATAACCGAGGGTATAGCACCTACCTCTTTAAACCTAAATGAAACAACATGGCACATATGATTTACTTCTGAGAACTAAGCATTGTTTGCAGAGATTTTGCAGCTATCTCCTTTCCTTCAGTTTTTGTGCTAACATTCCTATGTCTAAAACTAGCATTTACACTATAGAAAAGCATTACCGTGGGTATAGCACCTAACTTTTTAAACATAAATGAAACAACATGACACATATCATTTACTTCTGAGAAGTAAGCACTTTGTGCAGAGATTTTGCAGCTGTCTCCTTTCCTTCAGTTTTTGTGCTAACATTCGTATCTCTAAAACTAGCATTTCCTACATAGGAAACCATAACCGAGGGTAGAGCACCTAACTCTTAAACCTAAATAAAACAGCATGGCATATATGATTTCCTTCGGAGAACTAAGCATTGTGTGCAGAGATTTGCAGCTATCTCCTTTCCTTCAGTTTTTGTGCTAACATTCCTAATCTCAAACTTGTATTTACACTATAGGAAAGCATTACCGCACGTATAGCACCTAACTGTTTAAACCTAAATGAAACAACATGGCACATATGATTTACTTCTGAGAACTAAGCAGTGTGTGCAGAGATTTTGCAGCTATCTCCTTTCCTTCAGTTTTTGTGCTAACATTCGTGCCTCCAGAACTAGCATTTCCTATACGGGAATGCATAACCGAGGGTATAGCACCTAACTCTTTAAACCTAAATGAAACAACAAGGCACATATGATTTACTTTTGAGAACTAAGCATTGTGTGCAGAGATTTTGCAGCTATCTCCTTTCCTTCAGTTTTTGTGCTAACATTCGTATCTCTAAAAGTAACATTTCCTATATAGGAAAGCATAACCTAGGGTATAGCACCTAACTCTTTAAGCCTAAATGAAACAACATGGCACATATGATTTACTTCTGAGAACTAAGCATTGTGTGCAGAGATTTTGCAGCTATCTCCTTTCCTTCAGTTTTTGTGCTAACATTCGTATCTCTAAAACTAGCATTTCATATATAGGAAAGCTTCTCAGAGGTTATAGCACCTAACTCTTTAAACCTAAATGAAACAACATGGCACATATGATTTAATTCTGAGATCTAAACATTGTGTGCAGAGATTTCACAGCTATCTCCTTTCCTTTAGTTTTTGTGCTAACAAACCTATATCTGAAACTAGCATTTACACTATAGGATAGCATTACCGCGGGTATAGCACCGAACTCTTTAAGCCTAAATGAAACAACATGGCACATATGATTTACTTCTGAGAACTAAGCATTGTGCGCAGAGATTTTGCAACTACCTCCTTTCCTTCAGTTTTTGTGCTAACATTTGTATCTCCAGAACTAGCATTTCCTACACAGGAAAGCATAACTGAGGGTATAGCACCTAACTCTTTAAACCTAAATGAAACAACATGGCACATATGATTTACTTCTGAACTAAGCATTGTGTGCAGAGATTTTGCAGCTATCTCCTTTCCTTTAGTTTTTGTGCTAACATTCGTATCTCCAGAACTAGCATTTTCTATACAGGAAAGCATAACCGAGGGTATAGGACCTAACTCTTAAACCTAAATAAACCAGCTCAGCACATATGATTTACTTCTGAGACCTAAGCATTGTGTGCAGAGATTTTGCAGCTATGTCCTTTCCTTCAGGTTTGTGCTAACATTCATATGTCTAAAACTAGCATTGACACTATAGGAAAGCATTACCGCGGGTATAGCACCTAACTCTTTAAACCTAAATCAAACAACATTTAACATATGATTTACTTCTGAGAACTAAGCATTGTGTGCAGAGATTTTGCAGCTATCACCTTTCCTTCACTTTTTGTGCTAACATTCGTATCCCTAACTTAGCATTTCCTATATAGGAAAGCATAACCGAGGGTATAGCACCTAACTCTTTAAACCTAAATGAAACAACATGGCACATATGATTTCCTTCTGAGATCTAAACATTATGTGCAGAGATTTCGCAGCTATCTCCTTTCCTTTAGTTTTTGTGCTAACAAACCTATATCTGAAACTAGCATTTACACTATAGGATAGCATTACCGCGGGTATAGCACCGAACTCTTTAAGCCTAAATGAAACAACATGGCACATATGATTTACTTCTGAGAACTAAGCATTGTGCGCAGAGATTTTGCAACTACCTCCTTTCCTTCAGTTTTTGTGCTAACATTCGTATCTCCAGAACTAGCATTTCCTACACAGGAAAGCATAACTGAGGGTATAGCACCTAACTCTTTAAACCTAAATGAAACAACATGGCACATATGATTTACTTCTGAACTAAGCATTGTGTGCAGAGATTTTGCAGCTATCTCCTTTCCTTTAGTTTTTGTGCTAACATTCGTATCTCCAGAACTAGCATTTTCTATACAGGAAAGCATAACCGAGGGTATAGGACCTAACTCTTAAACCTAAATAAACCAGCTCAGCACATATGATTTACTTCTGAGACCTAAGCATTGTGTGCAGAGATTTTGCAGCTATGTCCTTTCCTTCAGGTTTGTGCTAACATTCATATGTCTAAAACTAGCATTGACACTATAGGAAAGAATTACCGCGGGTATAGCACCTAACTCTTTAAACCTAAATCAAACAACATTTCACATATGATTTACTTCTGAGAACTAAGCATTGTGTGCAGAGATTTTGCAGCTATCACCTTTCCTTCAGTTTTTGTGCTAACATTCGTATCCCTAACCTAGCATTTCCTATATAGGAAAGCATAACCGAGGGTATAGCACCTAACTCTTTAAACCTAAATGAAACCACATGGCACATATGATTTACTTCTGAGAACTAAGCATTGTGTGCAGAGGTTTTGCAGCTATCTCCTTTCCTTCATTTTTTGTGCTAACATTCGTATCTCTAAAAGTAGCATTTCCTATAAAGGAAAGCATAACCGAGGGTATAGCACCTAACTCTTTAAACCTAAATGAAACAACATGGCACATATGATTTACTTCTGAGAACTACGCATTGTGTGCAGAGATTTTGCAGCTATCTCCTTTCCTTCAGTTTTTGTGCTAACATTCTTATCTCTAAAACTAGCATTTCCTATTAAAGAAAGCATAACCGAGGGTATAGCACCTAACTCTTTAAACTTAAATGAAACAACATGGCACATATGATTTACTTCTGAGAACTACGCATTGTGTGCAGAGATTTTGCAGCTATCTCCTTTCCTTCAGTTTTTGTGCTAACATTCATATGTCTAAAACAATCATTTACACTATAGGAAAGCAATACCGCGGTATAGCACCTAACTCTTTAAACCTAAATCAAACAACATTGCACATATGATTTACTTCTGAGAACTAAGCATTGTGTGCAGAGATTTTGCAGCTATCTCCTTTCCTTCAGTTTTTGTGCTAACATTCGTATCTCTAAACCTAGCATTTCCTATATAGAAATGCATAACCTAGGGTATAGCACCTAACTCTTTAAACCTAAATGAAACAACATGGCACATATGATTTACTTCTGAGAACTAAGCATTGTGTGCAGAGATTTTGCAGGTATCTCCTTTCCTTCAGTTTTTGTGCTAACATTCGTATCTCCAGAACTAGCATTTCCTATACAGGAAAGCATAACTGAGGGTATAGCACCTAACTCTTTAAACCTAAATGAAACAACATGGCACATATGATTTACTTCTGAGAACTAAGAATTGTGTGCAGAGGTTTTGCAGCTATCTCCTTTCCGTCAGTTTTTGTGCTAACTTTCCTCTGTCTAAAACATGCATTTACACTATAGGAAAGCATTACCGAGGGTATAGCACTTATCTGTTTAAACCTAAATGAAACAACATGGCACATATGATTTACTTCTGAGAACTAAGCATTGTGTGCAGAGATTTTGCAGCTATCTTCTTTCCTTCAGTTTTTGTGGGAACATTCGTACCTCCAGAACTAGCCTTTCCTATACAGGAAAGCATAACCGAGGGTATAGCACATAACTCTTTAATCCTAAATGAAACAACATGGCACATATGATTTACTTCTGAGAACTAAGCATTGTGTGCAGAGATTTTACAGCTATCTCCTTTCCTTCAGTTTTTGTGCTAACATTCGTATCTCCAGAACAAGCCTTTCCTATAAAGGAAAGCATAACCGAGGGTATAGGACCTAACTCTTAAACCTAAATAAAACAGCACAGCACATATGATTTACTTCTGAGAACTAAGCATTGTGTGCAGAGATTTTGCAGCTATCTCCTTTCCTTCAGTTTTTGTGCTAACATTCTTAACTCTAAAACTAGCATTTCCTATAAAGGAAAGCATAACCGAGGGTATAGCACCTAACTCTTTAAACCTAAATGAAACAACATGGCACATATGATTTACTTCTGAGAACTAAGCATTGTGTGCAGAGATTTTGCAGGTATCTCCTTTCCTTCAGTTTTTGTGCTAACATTCATATCCCTAACCTAGCATTTCCTATATAGGAAAGCATAACCGGGGGTATAGCACCTAACTCTTTAAACCTAAATGAAACAACATGGCACATATGATTTACTTCTGAACTAAGCATTGTGTGCAGAGATTTTGCAGCTATCTCCTTTCCTTTAGTTTTTTGCTAACATTCGTATCTCCAGAACTAGCATTTTCTATACAGGAAAGCATAACCGAAGGTATAGGACCTAACTCTTAAACCTAAATAAACCAGCTCAGCACATATGATTTACTTCTGAGACCTAAGCATTGTGTGCAGAGATTTTGCAGCTATCTCCTTTCCTTCAGGTTTGTGCTAACATTCATATGTCTAAAACTAGCATTGACACTATAGGAAAGCATTACCGCGGGTATAGCACCTAACTCTTTAAACCTAAATCAAACAACATTTCACATATGATTTACTTCTGAGAACTAAGCATTGTGTGCAGAGATTTTGCAGCTATCACCTTTCCTTCAGTTTTTGTGCTAACATTCGTATCCCTAACCTAGCATTTCCTATATAGGAAAGCATAACCGAGGGTATAGCACCTAACTCTTTAAACCTAAATGAAACAACATGGCACATATGATTTACTTCTGAGAACTAAGTATTGTGTGCAGAGATTTTGCAGCTATCTCCTTTCCTTCATTTTTTGTGCTAACATTCGTATCTCTAAAAGTAGCATTTCCTATAAAGGAAAGCATAACCGAGGGTATAGCACCTAACTCTTTAAACCTAAATGAAACAACATGGCACATATGATTTACTTCTGAGAACTACGCATTGTGTGCAGAGATTTTGCAGCTATCTCCTTTCCTTCAGTTTTTGTGCTAACATTCCTATGTCTAAAACTAGCATTTACACTATAGGAAAGCATTACCGCGGGTATAGCACCTAACTCTTTAAACATAAATGAAACAACATGGCACATATCATTTACTTCTGAGAAGTAAGCACTGTGTGCAGAGATTTTGCAGCTGTCTCCTTTCCTTCAGTTTTTGTGCTAACATTCGTATCTCTAAAACTAGCATTTCCTACATAGGAAAGCATAACCGTGGGTAGAGCACCTAACTCTTAAACCTAAATAAAACAGCATGGCATATATGATTTCCTTCTGAGAACTAAGCATTGTGTGCAGAGATTTGCAGGTATCTCCATTCCTTCAGTTTTTGTGCTAACATTCCTATGTCTCAATCTTTCATTTACACTATAGGAAAGCATTACCGCACGTATAGCACCTAACTGTTTAAACCTAAATGAAAGAACATGGCACATATGATTTACTTCTGAGAACTAAGCATTGTTTGCACAGATTTTGCAGCTATCTCCTTTCCTTCAGTTTTTGTGCTAACATTCGTGCCTCCAGAACTAGCATTTCCTATACAGGAATGCAAAACCGAGGGTATAGCACCTAACTCTTTAAACCTAAATGAAACAACATTGCACATATGATTTACTTCTGAGAACTAAGCATTGTGCGCCGAGATTTTGCAACTACCTCCTTTCCTTCAGTTTTTGTGCTAACATTCGTATCTCCAGAACTAGCATTTCCTATACAGGAAAGCATAACTGAGGGTATAGCACCTAACTCTTAAACCTAAATAAGCCAGCTCAGCACATATGATTTCCTTCTGAGAACTAAGCATTGTGTGCAGAGATTTTGCAGCTATCTCCTTTCCTTCAGTTTTTGTGCTAACATTCTTATCTCTAAAACTAGCATTTCCTATTAAAGAAAGCATAACCGAGGGTATAGCACCTAACTCTTTAAATTTAAATGAAACAACATGGCACATATGATTTACTTCTGAGAACTACGCATTGTGTGCAGAGATTTTGCAGCTATCTCCTTTCCTTCAGTTTTTGTGCTAACATTCATATGTCTAAAACAATCATTTACACTATAGGAAAGCATTACCGCGGGTATAGCACCTAACTCTTTAAACCTAAATCAAACAACATTGCACATATGATTTACTTCTGAGAACTAAGCATTGTGTGCACAGATTTTGCAGCTATCTCCTTTCCTTCAGTTTTTGTGCTAACATTCGTATCTCTAAACCTAGCATTTCCTATATAGAAATGCATAACCTAGGGTATAGCACCTAACTCTTTAAACCTAAATGAAACAACATGGCACATATGATTTCCTTCTGAGAACTAAGCATTGTGTGCAGAGATTTTGCAGGTATCTCCTTTCCTTCAGTTTTTGTGCTAACATTCGTATCTCCAGAACTAGCATTTCCTATACAGGAAAGCATAACTGAGGGTATAGCACCTAACTCTTTAAACCTAAATGAAACAACATGGCACATATGATTTACTTCTGAGAACTAAGAATTGTGTGCAGAGGTTTTGCAGCTATCTCCTTTCCGTCAGTTTTTGTGGTAACTTTCCTATGTCTAAAACATGCATTTACACTATAGGAAAGCATTACCGCGGGTATAGCCCTTATCTGTTTAAACCTAAATGAAACAACATGGCACATATGATTTACTTCTGAGAACTAAGCATTGTGTGCAGAGATTTTGCAGCTATCTTCTTTCCTTCAGTTTTTGTGGTAACATTCGTACCTCCAGAACTAGCCTTTCCTATACAGGAAAGCATAACCGAGGGTATAGCACATAACTCTTTAATCCTAAATGAAACAACATGGCACGTATGATTTACTTCTGAGAACTAAGCATTGTGTGCAGAGATTTTACAGCTATCTCCTTTCCTTCAGTTTTTGTGCTAACATTCGTATCTCCAGAACTAGCCTTTCCTATAAAGGAAAGCATAACCGAGGGTATAGGACCTAACTCTTAAACGTAAATAAAACAGCACAGCACATATGATTTACTTCTGAGAACTAAGCATTGTGTGCAGAGATTTTGCAGCTATCTCCTTTCCTTCAGTTTTTGTGCTAACATTCTTAACTCTAAAACTAGCATTTCCTATAAAGGAAAGCATAACCGAGGGTATAGCACCTAACTGTTTAAACCTAAATGAAACAACATGGCACATATGATTTACTTCTGAGAACTAAGCATTGTGTGCAGAGATTTTGCAGGTATCTCCTTTCCTTCAGTTTTTGTGCTAACATTCATATCCCTAACCTAGCATTTCCTATATAGGAAAGCATAACCGGGGGTATCGCACCTAACTCTTTAAACCTAAATGAAACAACATGGCACATATGATTTCCTTCTGAGAACTAAGCATTGTGTGCAGAGATTTTGCAGGTATCTCCTTTCCTTCAGTTTTTGTGCTAACATTCGTATCTCCAGAACTAGCATTTCCTATACAGGAAAGCATAACTGAGGGTATAGCACCTAACTCTTTAAACCTAAATGAAACAACATGGCACATATGATTTACTTCTGAGAACTAAGAATTGTTTGCAGAGGTTTTGCAGCTATCTCCTTTCCGTCAGTTTTTGTGCTAACTTTCCTATGTCTAAAACATGCATTTACACTATAGGAAAGCATTACCGCGGGTATAGCACTTATCTGTTTAAACCTAAATGAAACAACATGGCACATATGATTTACTTCTGAGAAATAAGCATTGTGTGCAGAGATTTTGCAGCTATCTTCTTTCCTTCAGTTTTTGTGGTAACATTCGTACCTCCAGACCTAGCCTTTCCTATACAGGAAAGCATAACGGAGGGTATAGCACATAACTCTTTAATCCTAAATGAAACAACATGGCACATATGATTTACTTCTGAGAACTACGCATTGTGTGCAGAGATTTTGCAGCTATCTCCTTTCCTTCACTTTTTGTGCTAACATTCATATGTCTAAAACTAGCATTTACACTATAGGAAAGCATTACCGCGGGTTTAGCACCTAACTCTTTAAACCTATATCAAACAACATTGCACATATGATTTACTTCTGAGAACTAAGCGTTGTGTGTAGAGATTTTGCAGCTATCTCCTTTCCTTCAGTTTTTGTGCTAACATTCGTATCTATAAAACTAGCATTTCCTATATAGGAAAGCATAACCGAGGGTATAGCACCTAACTCTTTAAACCTAAATGAAACAACATTGCACATATGATTTACTTCTGAGAACTAAGCATTGTGCGCCGAGATTTTGCAACTACCTCCTTTCCTTCAGTTTTTGTGCTAACATTCGTATCTCCAGAACTAGCATTTCCTATACAGGAAAGCATAACTGAGGGTATAGCACCTAACTCTTAAACCTAAATAAGCCAGCTCAGCACATATGATTTCCTTCTGAGAACTAAGCATTGTGTGCAGAGATTTTGCAGCTATCTCCTTTCCTTCAGTTTTTGTGCTAACATTCTTATCTCTAAAACTAGCATTTCCTATTAAAGAAAGCATAACCGAGGGTATAGCACCTAACTCTTTAAACTTAAATGAAACAACATGGCACATATGATTTACTTCTGAGAACTACGCATTGTGTGCAGAGATTTTGCAGCTATCTCCTTTCCTTCAGTTTTTGTGCTAACATTCATATGTCTAAAACAATCATTTACACTATAGGAAAGCATTACCGCGGGTATAGCACCTAACTCTTTAAACCTAAATCAAACAACATTGCACATATGATTTACTTCTGAGAACTAAGCATTGTGTGCACAGATTTTGCAGCTATCTCCTTTCCTTCAGTTTTTGTGCTAACATTCGTATCTCTAAACCTAGCATTTCCTATATAGAAATGCATAACCTAGGGTATAGCACCTAACTCTTTAAACCTAAATGAAACAACATGGCACATATGATTTACTTCTGAGAACTAAGCATTGTGTGCAGAGATTTTGCAGGTATCTCCTTTCCTTCAGTTTTTGTGCTAACATTCGTATCTCCAGAACTAGCATTTCCTATACAGGAAAGCATAACTGAGGGTATAGCACCTAACTCTTTAAACCTAAATGAAACAACATGGCACATATGATTTACTTCTGAGAACTAAGAATTGTGTGCAGAGGTTTTGCAGCTATCTCCTTTCCGTCAGTTTTTGTGGTAACTTTCCTATGTCTAAAACATGCATTTACACTATAGGAAAGCATTACCGCGGGTATAGCCCTTATCTGTTTAAACCTAAATGAAACAACATGGCACATATGATTTACTTCTGAGAACTAAGCATTGTGTGCAGAGATTTTGCAGCTATCTTCTTTCCTTCAGTTTTTGTGGTAACATTCGTACCTCCAGAACTAGCCTTTCCTATACAGGAAAGCATAACCGAGGGTATAGCACATAACTCTTTAATCCTAAATGAAACAACATGGCACGTATGATTTACTTCTGAGAACTAAGCATTGTGTGCAGAGATTTTACAGCTATCTCCTTTCCTTCAGTTTTTGTGCTAACATTCGTATCTCCAGAACTAGCCTTTCCTATAAAGGAAAGCATAACCGAGGGTATAGGACCTAACTCTTAAACCTAAATAAAACAGCACAGCACATATGATTTACTTCTGAGAACTAAGCATTGTGTGCAGAGATTTTGCAGCTATCTCCTTTCCTTCAGTTTTTGTGCTAACATTCTTAACTCTAAAACTAGCATTTCCTATAAAGGAAAGCATAACCGAGGGTATAGCACCTAACTGTTTAAACCTAAATGAAACAACATGGCACATATGATTTACTTCTGAGAACTAAGCATTGTGTGCAGAGATTTTGCAGGTATCTCCTTTCCTTCAGTTTTTGTGCTAACATTCATATCCCTAACCTAGCATTTCCTATATAGGAAAGCATAACCGGGGGTATCGCACCTAACTCTTTAAACCTAAATGAAACAACATGGCACATATGATTTCCTTCTGAGAACTAAGCATTGTGTGCAGAGATTTTGCAGGTATCTCCTTTCCTTCAGTTTTTGTGCTAACATTCGTATCTCCAGAACTAGCATTTCCTATACAGGAAAGCATAACTGAGGGTATAGCACCTAACTCTTTAAACCTAAATGAAACAACATGGCACATATGATTTACTTCTGAGAACTAAGAATTGTTTGCAGAGGTTTTGCAGCTATCTCCTTTCCGTCAGTTTTTGTGCTAACTTTCCTATGTCTAAAACATGCATTTACACTATAGGAAAGCATTACCGCGGGTATAGCACTTATCTGTTTAAACCTAAATGAAACAACATGGCACATATGATTTACTTCTGAGAAATAAGCATTGTGTGCAGAGATTTTGCAGCTATCTTCTTTCCTTCAGTTTTTGTGGTAACATTCGTACCTCCAGACCTAGCCTTTCCTATACAGGAAAGCATAACCGAGGGTATAGCACATAACTCTTTAATCCTAAATGAAACAACATGGCACATATGATTTACTTCTGAGAACTACGCATTGTGTGCAGAGATTTTGCAGCTATCTCCTTTCCTTCACTTTTTGTGCTAACATTCATATGTCTAAAACTAGCATTTACACTATAGGAAAGCATTACCGCGGGTTTAGCACCTAACTCTTTAAACCTATATCAAACAACATTGCACATATGATTTACTTCTGAGAACTAAGCGTTGTGTGTAGAGATTTTGCAGCTATCTCCTTTCCTTCAGTTTTTGTGCTAACATTCGTATCTATAAAACTAGCATTTCCTATATAGGAAAGCATAACCTAGGGTATAGCACCTAACTCTTTAAACCTAAATGAAACAACATGGCACATATGATTTTCTTCTTAGAACTAAGCATTGTGTGCAGAGATTTTGCAGCTATCTCCTTTCCTTCAGTTTTTGTGCTAACATTCGTATCTCTAAAAGTAGCATTTCCTATATAGGAAAGCATAACTGAGGGTATAGCACCTACCTCTTTAAACCTAAATGAAACAACATGGCACATATGATTTACTTCTGAGAACTAAGCATTGTTTGCAGAGATTTTGCAGCTATCTCCTTTCCTTCAGTTTTTGTGCTAACATTCCTATGTCTAAAACTAGCATTTATACTATAGAAAAGCATTACCGTGGGTATAGCACCTAACTTTTTAAACATAAATGAAACAACATGGCACATATCATTTACTTCTGAGAAGTAAGCACTTTGTGCAGAGATTTTGCAGCTGTCTCCTTTCCTTCAGTTTTTGTGCTAACATTCGTATCTCTAAAACTAGCATTTCCTACATAGGAAACCATAACCGAGGGTAGAGCACCTAACTCTTAAACCTAAATAAAACAGCATGGCATATATGATTTCCTTCGGAGAACTAAGCATTGTGTGCAGAGATTTGCAGCTATCTCCTTTCCTTCAGTTTTTGTGCTAACATTCCTAATCTCAAACTTGCATTTACACTATAGGAAAGCATTACCGCACGTATAGCACCTAACTGTTTAAACCTAAATGAAACAACATGGCACATATGATTTACTTCTGAGAACTAAGCAGTGTGTGCAGAGATTTTGCAGCTATCTCCTTTCCTTCAGTTTTTGTGCTAACATTCGTGCCTCCAGAACTAGCATTTCCTATACGGGAATGCATAACCGAGGGTATAGCACCTAACTCTTTAAACCTAAATGAAACAACAAGGCACATATGATTTACTTTTGAGAACTAAGCATTGTGTGCAGAGATTTTGCAGCTATCTCCTTTCCTTCAGTTTTTGTGCTAACATTCGTATCTCTAAAAGTAACATTTCCTATATAGGAAAGCATAACCTAGGGTATAGCACCTAACTCTTTAAGCCTAAATGAAACAACATGGCACATATGATTTACTTCTGAGAACTAAGCATTGTGTGCAGAGATTTTGCAGCTATCTCCTTTCCTTCAGTTTTTGTGCTAACATTCGTATCTCTAAAACTAGCATTTCATATATAGGAAAGCTTCTCAGAGGTTATAGCACCTAACTCTTTAAACCTAAATGAAACAACATGGCACATATGATTTACTTCTGAGATCTAAACATTGTGTGCAGAGATTTCGCAGCTATCTCCTTTCCTTTAGTTTTTGTGCTAACAAACCTATATCTGAAACTAGCATTTACACTATAGGATAGCATTACCGCGGGTATAGCACCGAACTCTTTAAGCCTAAATGAAACAACATGGCACATATGATTTACTTCTGAACTAAGCATTGTGTGCAGAGATTTTGCAGCTATCTCCTTTCCTTTAGTTTTTGTGCTAACATTCGTATCTCCAGAACTAGCATTTTCTATACAGGAAAGCATAACCGAGGGTATAGGACCTAACTCTTAAACCTAAATAAACCAGCTCAGCACATATGATTTACTTCTGAGACCTAAGCATTGTGTGCAGAGATTTTGCAGCTATGTCCTTTCCTTCAGGTTTGTGCTAACATTCATATGTCTAAAACTAGCATTGACACTATAGGAAAGCATTACCGCGGGTATAGCACCTAACTCTTTAAACCTAAATCAAACAACATTTCACATATGATTTACTTCTGAGAACTAAGCATTGTGTGCAGAGATTTTGCAGCTATCACCTTTCCTTCAGTTTTTGTGCTAACATTCGTATCCCTAACTTAGCATTTCCTATATAGGAAAGCATAACCGAGGGTATAGCACCTAACTCTTTAAACCTAAATGAAACAACATGGCACATATGATTTACTTCTGAGAACTAAGCATTGTGTGCAGAGATTTTACAGCTATCTACTTTCCTTCAGTTTTTGTGCTAACATTCGTATCTCCAGAACTAGCCTTCCCTATAAAGGAAAGCATAACCGAGGGTATAGGACCTAACTCTTAAACCTAAATAAAACAGCACAGCACATATGATTTACTTCTGAGAACTAAGCATTGTGTGCAGAGATTTTGCAGCTATCTCCTTTCCTTCAGTTTTTGTGCTAACATTCTTAACTCTAAAACTAGCATTTCCTATAAAGGAAAGCATAACCGAGGGTATAGCACCTAACTCTTTAAACCTAAATGAAACAACATGGCACATATGATTTACTTCTGAGAACTACGCATTGTGTGCAGAGATTTTGCAGCTATCTCCTTTCCTTCACTTTTTGTGCTAACATTCATGTGTCTAAAACTAGCATTTACACTATAGGAAAGCATTACCGCGGGTTTAGCACCTAACTCTTTAAACCTATATCAAACAACATTGCACATATGATTTACTTCTGAGAACTAAGCATTGTGTGTAGAGATTTTGCAGCTATCTCCTTTCCTTCAGTTTTTGTGCTAACATTCGTATCTATAAAACTAGCATTTCCTATATAGGAAAGCATAACCTAGGGTATAGCACCTAACTCTTTAAACCTAAATGAAACAACATGGCACATATGATTTATTTCTGAGAACTAAGCATTGTGTGCAGAGATTTTGCAGCTATCTCCTTTCCTTCAGTTTTTGTGCTAACATTCGTATCTCTAAAACTAGCATTTCATATATAGGAAAGCTTCACAGAGGTTATAGCACCTAACTCTTTAAACCTAAATGAAACAACATGGCACATATGATTTACTTCTGAGAACTACGCATTGTGTGCCGAGATTTTGCAGCTATCTCCTTTCCTTCAGTTTTTGTGCTAACATTCATATGTCTAAAACTAGCATTTACACTATAGGAAAGCATTACCGCGGGTATAGCACCTAACTCTTTAAACCTAAATCAAAAAACATTGCACATATGATTTACTTCTGAGAACTAAGCGTTGTGTGTAGAGATTTTGCAGCTATCTCCTTTCCTTCAGTTTTTGTGCTAACATTCGTATCTATAAAACTAGCATTTCCTATATAGGAAAGCATAACCTAGGGTATAGCACCGAACTCTTTAAACCTAAATGAAACAACATGGCACATATGATTTACTTCTTAGAACTAAGCATTGTGTGCAGAGATTTTGCAGCTATCTCCTTTCCTTCAGTTTTTGTGCTAACATTCGTATCTCTAAAAGTAGCATTTCCTATATAGGAAAGCATAACCGAGGGTATAGGACCTAACTCTTTAAACCTAAATGAAACAACATGGCACATATGATTTACTTCTGAGAACTAAGCATTGTTTGCAGAGATTTTGCAGCTATCTCCTTTCCTTCAGTTTTTGTGCTAACATTCCTATGTCTAAAACTAGCATTTACACTATAGAAAAGCATTACCGTGGGTATAGCACCTAACTTTTTAAACATAAATGAAACAACATGGCACATATCATTTACTTCTGAGAAGTAAGCACTTTGTGCAGAGATTTTGCAGCTGTCTCCTTTCCTTCAGTTTTTGTGCTAACATTCGTATCTCTAAAACTAGCATTTCCTACATAGGAAAGCATAACCGAGGGTAGAGCACCTAACTCTTAAACCTAAATAAAACAGCATGGCATATATGATTTCCTTCTGAGAACTAAGCATTGTGTGCAGAGATTTGCAGGTATCTCCTTTCCTTCAGTTTTTGTGCTAACATTCCTATGTCTCAATCTTTCATTTACACTATAGGAAAGCATTACCGCACGTATAGCACCTAACTGTTTAAACCTAAATGAAAGAACATGGCACATATGATTTACTTCTGAGAACTAAGCATTGTGTGCACAGATTTTGCAGCTATCTCCTTTCCTTCAGTTTTTGTGCTAACATTCGTGCCTCCAGAACTAGCATTTCCTATACAGGAATGCATAACCGAGGGTATAGCACCTAACTCTTTAAACCTAAATGAAACAACATTGCACATATGATTTACTTCTGAGAACTAAGCATTGTGCGCCGAGATTTTGCAACTACCTCCTTTCCTTCAGTTTTTGTGCTAACATTCGTATCTCCAGAACTAGCATTTCCTATACAGGAAAGCATAACTGAGGGTATAGCACCTAACTCTTTAAACCTAAATGAAACAACATGGCACATATGATTTATTTCTGAGAACTAAGCATTGTGTGCAGAGATTTTGCAGCTATCTCCTTTCCTTCAGTTTTTGTGCTAACATTCCTATGTCTAAAACTTGCATTTACACTATAGGAAAGCATTACCGCGGGTATAGCACTCATCTGTTTAAACCTAAAAGAAACAACATGGCACATATGATTTACTTCTGAGAACTAAGCATTGTGTGCAGAGATTTTGCAGCTATCTCCTTTCCTTCAGTTTTTGTGCTAACATTCGTACCTCCAGAACTAGCATTTCCTATACAGGAAAGCATAACCGAGGGTATAGCACATAACTCTTTAAACCTAAATGAAACAACATGGCACATATGATTTACTTCTGAGAACTAAGCATTGTGTGCAGAGATTTTGCAGCTATCTCCTTTCCTTCAGTTTTTGTGCTAACATTCGTATCTCCAGAACTAGCATTTCCTATACAGGAAAGCATAACCGAGGGTATAGGACCTAACACTTAAACCAAAATAAGCCAGCTCAGCAGATATGATTTCCTTCTGAGAACTAAGCATTGTGTGCAGAGATTTTGCAGCTATCTCCTTTCCTTCAGTTTTTGTGCTAACATTCTTATCTCTAAAACTAGCATTTCCTATTAAAGAAAGCATAACCGAGGGTATAGCACCTAACTCTTTAAACTTAAATGAAACAACATGGCACATATGATTTACTTCTGAGAACTACGCATTGTGTGCAGAGATTTTGCAGCTATCTCCTTTCCTTCAGTTTTTGTGCTAACATTCATATGTCTAAAACAATCATTTACACTATAGGAAAGCATTACCGCGGGTATAGCACCTAACTCTTTAAACCTAAATCAAACAACATTGCACATATGATTTACTTCTGAGAACTAAGCATTGTGTGCAGAGATTTTGCAGCTATCTCCTTTCCTTCAGTTTTTGTGCTAACATTCGTATCTCTAAACCTAGCATTTCCTATATAGAAATGCATAACCTAGGGTATAGCACCTAACTCTTTAAACCTAAATGAAACAACATGGCACATATGATTTACTTCTGAGAACTAAGCATTGTGTGCAGAGATTTTGCAGGTATCTCCTTTCCTTCAGTTTTTGTGCTAACATTCGTATCTCCAGAACTAGCATTTCCTATACAGGAAAGCATAACTGAGGGTATAGCACCTAACTCTTTAAACCTAAATGAAACAACATGGCACATATGATTTACTTCTGAGAACTAAGAATTGTGTGCAGAGGTTTTGCAGCTATCTCCTTTCCGTCAGTTTTTGTGCTAACTTTCCTATGTCTAAAACTTGCATTTACACTATAGGAAAGCATTACCGCGGGTATAGCACTTATCTGTTTAAACCTAAATGAAACAACATGGCACATATGATTTACTTCTGAGAACTAAGCATTGTGTGCAGAGATTTTGCAGCTATCTTCTTTCCTTCAGTTTTTGTGGTAACATTCGTACCTCCAGAACTAGCCTTTCCTATACAGGAAAGCATAACCGAGGGTATAGCACATAACTCTTTAATCCTAAATGAAACAACATGGCACATATGATTTACTTCTGAGAACTAAGCATTGTGTGCAGAGATTTTACAGCTATCTCCTTTCCTTCAGTTTTTGTGCTAACATTCGTATCTCGAGAACTAGCCTTTCCTATAAAGGAAAGCATAACCGAGGGTATAGGACCTAACTCTTAAACCTAAATAAAACAGCACAGCACATATGATTTACTTCTGAGAACTAAGCATTGTGTGCAGAGATTTTGCAGCTATCTCCTTTCCTTCAGTTTTTGTGCTAACATTCTTAACTCTAAAACTAGCATTTCCTATAAAGGAAAGCATAACCGAGGGTATAGCACCTAACTCTTTAAACCTAAATGAAACAACATGGCACATATGATTTACTTCTGAGAACTAAGCATTGTGTGCAGAGATTTTGCAGGTATCTCCTTTCCTTCAGTTTTTGTGCTAACATTCGTATCCCTAACCTAGCATTTCCTATATAGGAAAGCATAACCGAGGGTATAGCACCTAACTCTTTAAACCTAAATGAAACAACATGGCACATATGATTTCCTTCTGAGAACTAAGCATTGTGTGCAGAGATTTTGCAGGTATCTCCTTTCCTTCAGTTTTTGTGCTAACATTCGTATCTCCAGAACTAGCATTTCCTATACAGGAAAGCATAACTGAGGGTATAGCACCTAACTCTTTAAACCTAAATGAAACAACATGGCACATATGATTTACTTCTGAACTAAGCATTGTGTGCAGAGATTTTGCAGCTATCTCCTTTCCTTTAGTTTTTGTGCTAACATTCGTATCTCCAGAACTAGCATTTTCTATACAGGAAAGCATAACCGAGGGTATAGGACCTAACTCTTAAACCTAAATAAACCAGCTCAGCACATATGATTTACTTCTGAGACCTAAGCATTGTGTGCAGAGATTTTGCAGCTATCTCCTTTCCTTCAGGTTTGTGCTAACATTCATATGTCTAAAACTAGCATTGACACTATAGGAAAGCATTACCGCGGGTATAGCACCTAACTCTTTAAACCTAAATCAAACAACATTTCACATATGATTTACTTCTGAGAACTAAGCATTGTGTGCAAAGATTTTGCAGCTATCACCTTTCCTTCAGTTTTTGTGCTAACATTCGTATCCCTAACCTAGCATTTCCTATATAGGAAAGCATAACCGAGGGTATAGCACCTAACTCTTTAAACCTAAATGAAACAACATGGCACATATGATTTACTTCTGAGAACTAAGCATTGTGTGCAGAGATTTTGCAGCTATCTCCTTTCCTTCATTATTTGTGCTAACATTCGTATCTCTAAAAGTAGCATTTCCTATAAAGGAAAGCATAACCGAGGGTATAGCACCTAACTCTTTAAACCTAAATGAAACAACATGGCACATATGATTTACTTCTGAGAACTACGCATTGTGTGCAGAGATTTTGCAGCTATCTCCTTTCCTTCAGTTTTTGTGCTAACATTCCTATGTCTAAAACTAGCATTTACACTATAGGAAAGCATTACCACGGGTATAGCACCTAACTCTTTAAACATAAATGAAACAACATGGCACATATCATTTACTTCTGAGAAGTAAGCACTGTGTGCAGAGATTTTGCAGCTGTCTCCTTTCCTTCAGTTTTTGTGCTAACATTCGTATCTCTAAAACTAGCATTTCCTACATAGGAAAGCATAACCGAGGGTAGAGCACCTAACTCTTAAACCTAAATAAAACAGCATGGCATATATGATTTCCTTCTGAGAACTAAGCATTGTGTGCAGAGATTTGCAGGTATCTCCATTCCTTCAGTTTTTGTGCTAACATTCCTATGTCTCAATCTTTCATTTACACTATAGGAAAGCATTACCGCACGTATAGCACCTAACTGTTTAAACCTAAATGAAAGAACATGGCACATATGATTTACTTCTGAGAACTAAGCATTGTGTGCACAGATTTTGCAGCTATCTCCTTTCCTTCAGTTTTTGTGCTAACATTCGTGCCTCCAGAACTAGCATTTCCTATACAGGAATGCAAAACCGAGGGTATAGCACCTAACTCTTTAAACCTAAATGAAACAACATTGCACATATGATTTACTTCTGAGAACTAAGCATTGTGCGCCGAGATTTTGCAACTAACTCCTTTCCTTCAGTTTTTGTGCTAACATTCGTATCTCCAGAACTAGCATTTCCTATACAGGAAAGCATAACTGAGGGTATAGCACCTAACTCTTAAACCTAAATAAGCCAGCTCAGCACATATGATTTCCTTCTGAGACTAAGCATTGTGTGCAGAGATTTTGCAGCTATCTCCTTTCCTTCAGTTTTTGTGCTAACATTCTTATCTCTAAAACTAGCATTTCCTATTAAAGAAAGCATAACCGAGGGTATAGCACCTAACTCTTTAAACTTAAATGAAACAACATGGCACATATGATTTACTTCTGAGAACTACGCATTGTGTGCAGAGATTTTGCAGCTATCTCCTTTCCTTCAGTTTTTGTGCTAACATTCATATGTCTAAAACAATCATTTACACTATAGGAAAGCATTACCGCGGGTATAGCACCTAACTCTTTAAACCTAAATCAAACAACATTGCACATATGATTTACTTCTGAGAACTAAGCATTGTGTGCAGAGATTTTGCAGCTATCTCCTTTCCTTCAGTTTTTGTGCTAACATTCGTATCTCTAAACCTAGCATTTCCTATATAGAAATGCATAACCTAGGGTATAGCACCTAACTCTTTAAACCTAAATGAAACAACATGGCACATATGATTTACTTCTGAGAACTAAGCATTGTGTGCAGAGATTTTGCAGGTATCTCCTTTCCTTCAGTTTTTGTGCTAACATTCGTATCTCCAGAACTAGCATTTCCTATACAGGAAAGCATAACTGAGGGTATAGCACCTAACTCTTTAAACCTAAATGAAACAACATGGCACATATGATTTACTTCTGAGAACTAAGAATTGTGTGCAGAGGTTTTGCAGCTATCTCCTTTCCGTCAGTTTTTGTGCTAACTTTCCTATGTCTAAAACATGCATTTACACTAGAGGAAAGCATTACCGCGGGTATAGCACTTATCTGTTTAAACCTAAATGAAACAACATGGCACATATGATTTACTTCTGAGAACTAAGCATTGTGTGCAGAGATTTTGCAGCTATCTTCTTTCCTTCAGTTTTTGTGGTAACATTCGTACCTCCAGAACTAGCCTTTCCTATACAGGAAAGCATAATCGAGGGTATAGCACATAACTCTTTAATCCTAAATGAAACAACATGGCACATATGATTTACTTCTGAGAACTAAGCATTGTGTGCAGAGATTTTACAGCTATCTCCTTTCCTTCAGTTTTTGTGCTAACATTCGTATCTCCAGAACTAGCCTTTCCTATAAAGGAAAGCATAACCGAGGGTATAGGACCTAACTCTTAAACCTAAATAAAACAGCACAGCACATATGATTTACTTCTGAGAACTAAGTATTGTGTGCAGAGATTTTGCAGCTATCTCCTTTCCTTCAGTTTTTGTGCTAACATTCTTAACTCTAAAACTAGCATTTCCTATAAAGGAAAGCATAACCGAGGGTATAGCACCTAACTCTTTAAACCTAAATGAAACAACATGGCACATATGATTTACTTCTGAGAACTAAGCATTGTGTGCAGAGATTTTGCAGGTATCTCCTTTCCTTCAGTTTTTGTGCTAACATTCATATCCCTAACCTAGCATTTCCTATATAGGAAAGCATAACCGGGGGTATCGCACCTAACTCTTTAAACCTAAATGAAACAACATGGCACATATGATTTCCTTCTGAGAACTAAGCATTGTGTGCAGAGATTTTGCAGGTATCTCCTTTCCTTCAGTTTTTGTGCTAACATTCGTATCTCCAGAACTAGCATTTCCTATACAGGAAAGCATAACTGAGGGTATAGCACCTAACTCTTTAAACCTAAATGAAACAACATGGCACATATGATTTACTTCTGAGAACTAAGAATTGTTTGCAGAGGTTTTGCAGCTATCTCCTTTCCGTCAGTTTTTGTGCTAACTTTCCTATGTCTAAAACATGCATTTACACTATAGGAAAGCATTACCGCGGGTATAGCACTTATCTGTTTAAACCTAAATGAAACAACATGGCACATATGATTTACTTCTGAGAACTAAGCATTGTGTGCAGAGATTTTGCAGCTATCTTCTTTCCTTCAGTTTTTGTGGTAACATTCGTACCTCCAGACCTAGCCTTTCCTATACAGGAAAGCATAACCGAGGGTATAGCACATAACTCTTTAATCCTAAATGAAACAACATGGCACATATGATTTACTTCTGAGAACTACGCATTGTGTGCAGAGATTTTGCAGCTATCTCCTTTCCTTCACTTTTTGTGCTAACATTCATATGTCTAAAACTAGCATTTACACTATAGGAAAGCATTACCGCGGGTTTAGCACCTAACTCTTTAAACCTATATCAAACAACATTGGACATATGATTTACTTCTGAGAACTAAGCATTGTGTGTAGAGATTTTGCAGCTATCTCCTTTCCTTCAGTTTTTGTGCTAACATTCCTATCTATAAAACTAGCATTTCCTATATAGGAAAGCATAACCTAGGGTATAGCACCTAACTCTTTAAACCTAAATGAAACAACATGGCACATATGATTTATTTCTGAGAACTAAGCATTGTGTGCAGAGATTTTGCAGCTATCTCCTTTCCTTCAGTTTTTGTGCTAACATTCGTATCTCTAAAACTAGCATTTCATATATAGGAAAGCTTCACAGAGGTTATAGCACCTAACTCTTTAAACCTAAATGAAACAACATGGCACATATTATTTACTTCTGAGAACTACGCATTGTGTGCCGAGATTTTGCAGCTATCTCCTTTCCTTCAGTTTTTGTGCTAACATTCATATGTCTAAAACTAGCATTTACACTATAGGAAAGCATTACCGCGGGTATAGCACCTAACTCTTTAAACCTAAATCAAAAAACATTGCACATATGATTTACTTCTGAGAACTAAGCGTTGTGTGTAGAGATTTTGCAGCTATCTCCTTTCCTTCAGTTTTTGTGCTAACATTCGTATCTATAAAACTAGCATTTCCTATATAGGAAAGCATAACCTAGGGTATAGCACCTAACTCTTTAAACCTAAATGAAACAACATGGCACATATGATTTTCTTCTTAGAACTAAGCATTGTGTGCAGAGATTTTGCAGCTATCTCCTTTCCTTCAGTTTTTGTGCTAACATTCGTATCTCTAAAAGTAGCATTTCCTATATAGGAAAGCATAACCGAGGGTATAGCACCTACCTCTTTAAACCTAAATGAAACAACATGGCACATATGATTTACTTCTGAGAACTAAGCATTGTTTGCAGAGATTTTGCAGCTATCTCCTTTCCTTCAGTTTTTGTGCTAACATTCCTATGTCTAAAACTAGCATTTATACTATAGAAAAGCATTACCGTGGGTATAGCACCTAACTTTTTAAACATAAATGAAACAACATGGCACATATCATTTACTTCTGAGAAGTAAGCACTTTGTGCAGAGATTTTGCAGCTGTCTCCTTTCCTTCAGTTTTTGTGCTAACATTCGTATCTCTAAAACTAGCATTTCCTACATAGGAAACCATAACCGAGGGTAGAGCACCTAACTCTTAAACCTAAATAAAACAGCATGGCATATATGATTTCCTTCGGAGAACTAAGCATTGTGTGCAGAGATTTGCAGCTATCTCCTTTCCTTCAGTTTTTGTGCTAACATTCCTAATCTCAAACTTGCATTTACACTATAGGAAAGCATTACAGCACGTATAGCACCTAACTGTTTAAACCTAAATGAAACAACATGGCACATATGATTTACTTCTGAGAACTAAGCAGTGTGTGCAGAGATTTTGCAGCTATCTCCTTTCCTTCAGTTTTTGTGCTAACATTCGTGACTCCAGAACTAGCATTTCCTATACGGGAATGCATAACCGAGGGTATAGCACCTAACTCTTTAAACCTAAATGAAACAACAAGGCACATATGATTTACTTTTGAGAACTAAGCATTGTGTGCAGAGATTTTGCAGCTATCTCCTTTCCTTCAGTTTTTGTGCTAACATTCGTATCTCTAAAAGTAACATTTCCTATATAGGAAAGCATAACCTAGAGTATAGCACCTAACTCTTTAAGCCTAAATGAAACAACATGGCACATATGATTTACTTCTGAGAACTAAGCATTGTGTGCAGAGATTTTGCAGCTATCTCCTTTCCTTCAGTTTTTGTGCTAACATTCGTATCTCTAAAACTAGCATTTCATATATAGGAAAGCTTCTCAGAGGTTATAGCACCTAACTCTTTAAACCTAAATGAAACAACATGGCACATATGATTTACTTCTGAGATCTAAACATTGTGTGCAGAGATTTCGCAGCTATCTCCTTTCCTTTAGTTTTTGTGCTAACAAACCTATATCTGAAACTAGCATTTACACTATAGGATAGCATTACCGCGGGTATAGCACCGAACTCTTTAAGCCTAAATGAAACAACATGGCACATATGATTTACTTCTGAGAACTAAGCATTGTGCGCAGAGATTTTGCAACTACCTCCTTTCCTTCAGTTTTTGTGCTAACATTCGTATCTCCAGAACTAGCATTTCCTACACAGGAAAGCATAACTGAGGGTATAGCACCTAACTCTTTAAACCTAAATGAAACAACATGGCACATATGATTTACTTCTGAACTAAGCATTGTGTGCAGAGATTTTGCAGCTATCTCCTTTCCTTTAGTTTTTGTGCTAACATTCGTATCTCCAGAACTAGCATTTTCTATACAGGAAAGCATAACCGAGGGTATAGGACCTAACTCTTAAAACTAAATAAACCAGCTCAGCACATATGTTTTACTTCTGAACTAAGCATTGTGTGCAGAGATTTTGCAGCTATCTCCTTTCCTTTAGTTTTTGTGCTAACATTCGTATCTCCAGAACTAGCATTTTCTATACAGGAAAGCATAACCGAGGGTATAGGACCTAACTCTTAAAACTAAATAAACCAGCTCAGCACATATGATTTACTTCTGAGACCTAAGCATTGTGTGCAGAGATTTTGCAGCTATGTCCTTTCCTTCAGGTTTGTGCTAACATTCATATGTCTAAAACTAGCATTGACACTATAGGAAAGCATTACCGCGGGTATAGCACCTAACTCTTTAAACCTAAATCAAACAACATTTCACATATGATTTACTTCTGAGAACTAAGCATTGTGTGCAGAGATTTTGCAGCTATCACCTTTCCTTCAGTTTTTGTGCTAACATTCGTATCCCTAACCTAGCATTTCCTATATAGGAAAGCATAACCGAGGGTATAGCACCTAACTCTTTAAACCTAAATGAAACAACATGGCACATATGATTTACTTCTGAGAACTAAGCATTGTGTGCAGAGGTTTTGCAGCTATCTCCTTTCCTTCATTTTTTGTGCTAACATTCGTATCTCTAAAAGTAGCATTTCCTATTAAGGAAAGCATAACCGAGGGTATAGCACCTAACTCTTTAAACCTAAATGAAACAACATGGCACATATGATTTACTTCTGAGAACTACGCATTGTGTGCAGAGATTTTGCAGCTATCTCCTTTCCTTCAGTTTTTGTGCTAACATTCCTATGTCTAAAACTAGCATTTACACTATAGGAAAGCATTACCGCGGGTATAGCACCTAACTCTTTAAACATAAATGAAACAACATGGCACATATCATTTACTTCTGAGAAGTAAGCACTGTGTGCAGAGATTTTGCAGCTGTCTCCTTTCCTTCAGTTTTTGTGCTAACATTCGTATCTCTAAAACTAGCATTTCCTACATAGGAAACCATAACCGAGGGTAGAGCACCTAACTCTTAAACCTAAATAAAACAGCATGGCATATATGATTTCCTTCTGAGAACTAAGCATTGTGTGCAGAGATTTGCAGGTATCTCCTTTCCTTCAGTTTTTGTGCTAACATTCCTATGTCTCAATCTTTCATTTACACTATAGGAAAGCATTACCGCACGTATAGCACCTAACTGTTTAAACCTAAATGAAAGAACATGGCACATATGATTTACTTCTGAGAACTAAGCATTGTGTGCACAGATTTTGCAGCTATCTCCTTTCCTTCAGTTTTTGTGCTAACATTCGTGCCTCCAGAACTAGCATTTCCTATACAGGAATGCATAACCGAGGGTATAGCACCTAACTCTTTAAACCTAAATGAAACAACATTGCACATATGATTTACTTCTGAGAACTAAGCATTGTGCGCCGAGATTTTGCAACTACCTCCTTTCCTTCAGTTTTTGTGCTAACATTCGTATCTCCAGAACTAGCATTTCCTATACAGGAAAGCATAACTGAGGGTATAGCACCTAACTCTTTAAACCTAAATGAAACAACATGGCACATATGATTTATTTCTGAGAACTAAGCATTGTGTGCAGAGATTTTGCAGCTATCTCCTTTCCTTCAGTTTTTGTGCTAACATTCCTATGTCTAAAACTTGCATTTACACTATAGGAAAGCATTACCGCGGGTATAGCACTCATCTGTTTAAACCTAAAAGAAACAACATGGCACATATGATTTACTTCTGAGAACTAAGCATTGTGTGCAGAGATTTTGCAGCTATCTCCTTTCCTTCAGTTTTTGTGCTAACATTCGTACCTCCAGAACTAGCATTTCCTATACAGGAAAGCATAACCGAGGGTATAGCACATAACTCTTTAAACCTAAATGAAACAACATGGCACATATGATTTACTTCTGAGAACTAAGCATTGTGTGCAGAGATTTTGCAGCTATCTCCTTTCCTTCAGTTTTTGTGCTAACATTCGTATCTCCAGAACTAGCATTTCCTATACAGGAAAGCATAACCGAGGGTATAGGACCTAACTCTTAAACCTAAATAAGCCAGCTCAGCACATATGATTTCCTTCTGAGAACTAAGCATTGTGTGCAGAGATTTTGCAGCTATCTCCTTTCCTTCAGTTTTTGTGCTAACATTCTTATCTCTAAAACTAGCATTTCCTATTAAAGAAAGCATAACCGAAGGTTATAGCACCTAACTCTTTAAACTTAAATGAAACAACATGGCACATATGATTTACTTCTGAGAACTACGCATTGTGTGCAGAGATTTTGCAGCTATCTCCTTTCCTTCAGTTTTTGTGCTAACATTCATATGTCTAAAACAATCATTTCCACTATAGGAAAGCATTACCGCGGGTATAGCACCTAACTCTTTAAACCTAAATCAAACAACATTGCACATATGATTTACTTCTGAGAACTAAGCATTGTGTGCAGAGATTTTGCAGCTATCTCCTTTCCTTCAGTTTTTGTGCTAACATTCGTATCTCTAAACCTAGCATTTCCTATATAGAAATGCATAACCTAGGGTATAGCACCTAACTCTTTAAACCTAAATGAAACAACATGGCACATATGATTTACTTCTGAGAACTAAGCATTGTGTGCAGAGATTTTGCAGGTATCTCCTTTCCTTCAGTTTTTGTGCTAACATTCGTATCTCCAGAACTAGCATTTCCTATACAGGAAAGCATAACTGAGGGTATAGCACCTAACTCTTTAAACCTAAATGAAACAACATGGCACATATGATTTACTTCTGAGAACTAAGAATTGTGTGCAGAGGTTTTGCAGCTATCTCCTTTCCGTCTGTTTTTGTGCTAACTTTCCTATGTCTAAAACTTGCATTTACACTATAGGAAAGCATTACCGCGGGTATAGCACTTATCTGTTTAAACCTAAATGAAACAACATGGCACATATGATTTACTTCTGAGAACTAAGCATTGTGTGCAGAGATTTTGCAGCTATCTTCTTTCCTTCAGTTTTTGTGGTAACATTCGTACCTCCAGAACTAGCCTTTCCTATACAGGAAAGCATAACCGAGGGTATAGCACATAACTCTTTAATCCTAAATGAAACAACATGGCACATATGATTTACTTCTGAGAACTAAGCAGTGTGTGCAGAGATTTTACAGCTATCTCCTTTCCTTCAGTTTTTGTGCTAACATTCGTATCTCGAGAACTAGCCTTTCCTATAAAGGAAAGCATAACCGAGGGTATAGGACCTAACTCTTAAACCTAAATAAAACAGCACAGCACATATGATTTACTTCTGAGAACTAAGCATTGTGTGCAGAGATTTTGCAGCTATCTCCTTTCCTTCAGTTTTTGTGCTAACATTCTTAACTCTAAAACTAGCATTTCCTATAAAGGAAAGCATAACCGAGGGTATAGCACCTAACTCTTTAAACCTAAATGAAACAACATGGCACATATGATTTACTTCTGAGAACTAAGCATTGTGTCCAGAGATTTTGCAGGTATCTCCTTTCCTTCAGATATTTTGTGCTAACATTCGTATCCCTAACCTAGCATTTCCTATATAGGAAAGCATAACCGAGGGTATAGCACCTAACTCTTTAAACCTAAATGAAACAACATGGCACATATGATTTCCTTCTGAGAACTAAGCATTGTGTGCAGAGATTTTGCAGGTATCTCCTTTCCTTCAGTTTTTGTGCTAACATTCGTATCTCCAGAACTAGCATTTCCTATACAGGAAAGCATAACTGAGGGTATAGCACCTAACTCTTTAAACCTAAATGAAACAACATGGCACATATGATTTACTTCTGAGAACTAAGAATTGTGTGCAGAGGTTTTGCAGCTATCTCCTTTCCGTCAGTTTTTGTGCTAACTTTCCTATGTCTAAAACATGCATTTACACTATAGGAAAGCATTACCGCGGGTATAGCACTTATCTGTTTAAACCTAAATGAAACAACATGGCACATATGATTTACTTCTGAGAACTAAGCATTGTGTGCAGAGATTTTGCAGCTATCTTCTTTCCTTCAGTTTTTGTGGTAACATTCGTACCTCCAGAACTAGCCTTTCCTATACAGGAAAGCATAACCGAGGGTATAGCAGATAACTCTTTAATCCTAAATGAAACAACATGGCACATATGATTTACTTCTGAGAACTACGCATTGTGTGCAGAGATTTTGCAGCTATCTCCTTTCCTTCACTTTTTGTGCTAACATTCATATGTCTAAAACTAGCATTTACACTATAGGAAAGCCTTACTGCGGGTTTAGCACCTAACTCTTTAAACCTATATCAAACAACATTGCACATATGATTTACTTCTGAGAACTAAGAATTGTGTGTAGAGATTTTGCAGCTATCTCCTTTCCTTCAGTTTTTGTGCTAACATTCGTATCTATAAAACTAGCATTTCCTATATAGGAAAGCATAACCTAGGGTATAGCACCTAACTCTTTAAACCTAAATGAAACAACATGGCACATATGATTTATTTCTGAGAACTAAGCATTGTGTGCAGAGATTTTGCAGCTATCTCCTTTCTTCAGTTTTTGTGCTAACATTCGTATCTCTAAAACTAGCATTTCATATATAGGAAAGCTTCACAGAGGTTATAGCACCTAACTCTTTAAACCTAAATGAAACAACATGGCACATATGATTTACTACTGAGAACTACGCATTGTGTGCCGAGATTTTGCAGCTATCTCCTTTCCTTCAGTTTTTGAGCTAACATTCATATGTCTAAAACTAGCTTTTACACTATAGGAAAGCATTATCGCGGGTATAGCACCTAACTCTTTAAACCTAAATCAAAAAACATTGCACATATGATTTACTTCTGAGAACTAAGCGTTGTGTGTAGAGATTTTGCAGCTATCTCCTTTCCTTCAGTTTTTGTGCTAACATTCGTATCTATAAAACTAGCATTTCCTATATAGGAAAGCATAACCTAGGGTATAGCACCTAACTTTTTAAACCTAAATGAAACAACATGGCACATATGATTTACCTCTGAGAACTAAGCATTGTGTGCAGAGATTTTGCAGCTATCTCCTTTCCTTCAGTTTTTGTGCTAACATTCGTATCTCCAGAACTAGCATTTTCTATACAGGAAAGCATAACCGAGGGTATAGGACCTAACTCTTAAACCTAAATAAACCAGCTCAGCACATATGATTTACTTCTGAGACGTAAGCATTGTGTGCAGAGATTTTGCAGCTATGTCCTTTCCTTCAGGTTTGTGCTAACATTCATATGTCTAAAACTAGCATTGACACTATAGGAAAGAATTACCGCGGGTATAGCACCTAACTCTTTAAACCTAAATCAAACAACATTTCACATATGATTTACTTCTGAGAACTAAGCATTGTGCGCCGAGATTTTGCAACTACCTCCTTTCCTTCAGTTTTTGTGCTAACATTCGTATCTCCAGAACTAGCATTTCCTATACAGGAAAGCATAACTGAGGGTATAGCACCTAACTCTTTAAACCTAAATGAAAGAACATGGCACATATGATTTATTTCTGAGACCTAAGCATTGTGTGCAGAGATTTTGCAGCTATCTCCTTTCCTTCAGTTTTTGTGCTAACATTCCTATGTCTAAAACTTGCATTTACACTGAGGAAAGCATTACCGCGGGTATAGCACTCATCTGTTTAAACCTAAAAGAAACAACATGGCAGATATGATTTACTTATGAGAACTAAGCCTTTTGTGCAGAGATTTTGCAGCTATCTCCTTTCCTTCAGTTTTTGTGCTAACATTCGTACCTCCAGAACTAGCATTTCCTATACAGGAAAGCATAACCGAGGGTATAGCACATAACTCTTTAAACCTAAATGAAACAACATGGCACATATGATTTACTTCTGAGAACTAAGCATTGTGTGCAGAGGTTTTGCAGCTATCTCCTTTCCTTCAGTTTTTGTGCTAACATTCGTATCTCCAGAACTAGCATTTCCTATACAGGAAAGCATAACCGAGGGTATAGGACCTAACTCTAAAACCTAAATAAGCCAGCTCAGCACATATGATTTACTTCTGAGACCTAAGCATTGTGTGCAGAGATTTTGCAGCTATCTCCTTTCCTTCAGGTTTGTGCTAACATTCATATGTCTAAAACTAGCATTGACACTATAGGAAAGCATTACCGCGGGTATAGCACTCATCTGTTTAAACCTAAAAGAAACAACAAGGCACATATGATTTACTTATGAGAACTAAGCCTTGTGTGCAGAGATTTTGCAACTATCTCCTTTCCTTCAGTTTTTTTGCTAACATTCGTACCTCCAGAACTAGCATTTCCTATACAGGAAAGCATAACCGAGGGTATAGCACCTAACTCTTTAAACCTAAATGAAACAACATGGGCAACACTATCGACTTTACTTCTGAGATCTAAACATTGTGTGCAGAGATTTTGCAGCTATCTCCTTTCCTTTAGTTTTTGTGCTAACAAACCTATATCTGAAACAAGCATTTACACTATAGGATAGCATTTCCGCGGGTATAGCACCGAACTCTTTAAACCTAAATGAAACAACATGGCACATATGATTTACTTCTGAGAACTAAGCATTGTGCGCAGAGATTTTGCAACTACCTCCTTTCCTTCAGTTTTTGTGCTAACATTCGTATCTCCAGAACTAGCATTTCCTACACAGGAAAGCATAACTGAGGGTATAGCACCTAACTCTTTAAACCTAAATGAAACAACATGGCACATATGATTTATTTCTGAGAACTAAGCATTGTGTGCAGAGATTTTGCAGCTATCTCCTTTCCTTCAGTTTTTGTGCTAACATTCGTATCTCCAGAACTAGCATTTTCTATACAGGAAAGCATAACCGAGGGTATAGGACCTAACTCTTAAACCTAAATAAACCAGCTCAGCACATATGATTTACTTCTGAGACCTAAGCATTGTGTGCAGAGATTTTGCAGCTATCTCCTTTCCTTCAGGTTTGTGCTAACATTCATATGTCTAAAACTAGCATTGACACTATAGGAAAGCATTACCGCGGGTATAGCACCTAACTCTTTAAACCTAAATCAAACAACATTTCTTATATGATTTACTTCTGAGAACTAAGCATTGTGTGCAGAGATTTTGCAGCTATCACCTTTCCTTCAGTTTTTGTGCTAACATTCGTATCCCTAACCTAGCATTTCCTATATAGGAATGCATAACCGAGGGTATAGCACCTAACTCTTTAAACCTAAATGAAACAACATGGCACATATGATTTACTTCTGAGAACTAAGCATTGTGTGCAGAGATTTTGCAGCTATCTCCTTTCCTTCATTTTTTGTGCTAACATTCGTATCTCTAAAAATAGCATTTCCTATACAGGAAAGCATAACCGAGGGTATAGCACCTAACTCTTTAAACCTAAATGAAACAACATGGCACATATGATTTACTTCTGAGAACTACGCATTGTGTGCAGAGATTTTGCAGCTATCTCCTTTCCTTCGGTTTTTGTGCTAACATTCCTATGTCTAAAACTAGCATTTACACTATAGGAAAGCATTACCGCGGGTATAGCACCTAACTCTTTAAACATAAATGAAACAACATGGCACATATCATTTACTTCTGAGAAGTAAGCACTGTGTGCAGAGATTTTGCAGCTGTCTCCTTTCCTTCAGTTTTTGTGCTAACATTCGTATCTCTAAAACTAGCATTTCCTACATAGGAAAGCATAACCGAGGGTAGAGCACCTAACTCTTAAACCTAAATAAAACAGCATGGCATATATGATTTCCTTCTGAGAACTAAGCATTGTGTGCAGAGATTTGCAGGTATCTCCTTTCCTTCAGTTTTTGTGCTAACATTCCTATGTCTCAATCTTTCATTTACACTATAGGAAAGCATTACCGCACGTATAGCACCTAACTGTTTAAACCTAAATGAAACAACATGGCACATATGATTTACTTCTGAGAACTAAGCATTGTGTGCACAGATTTTGCAGCTATCTCCTTTCCTTCAGTTTTTGTGCTAACATTCCTGCCTCCAGAACTAGCATTTCCTACACAGGAATGCAAAACCGAGAGTATAGCACCTAACTCTTTAAACCTAAATGAAACAACATTGCACATATGATTTACTTCTGAGAACTAAGCATTGTGCGCCGAGATTTTGCAACTACCTCCTTTCCTTCAGTTTTTGTGCTAACATTCGTATCTCCAGAACTAGCATTTCCTATACAGGAAAGCATAACTGAGGGTATAGCACCTAACTCTTTAAACCTAAATGAAACAACATGGCACATATGATTTATTTCTGAGACCTAAGCATTGTGTGCAGAGATTTTGCAGCTATCTCCTTTCCTTCAGTTTTTGTGCTAACATTCCTATGTCTAAAACTTGCATTTACACTATAGGAAAGCATTACCGCGGGTATAGCACTCATCTGTTTAAACCTAAAAGAAACAACATGGCACATATGATTTACTTCTGAGAACTAAGCATTGTGTGCAGAGATTGTGCAGCTATCTCCTTTCCTTCAGTTTTTGTGCTAACATTCGTACCTCCAGAACTAGCATTTCCTATACAGGAAAGCATAACCGAGGGTATAGGACCTAACTCTTAAACCTAAATAAGCCAGCTCAGCACATATGATTTCCTTCTGAGAAATAAGCATTGTGTGCAGAGATTTTGCAGCTATCTCCTTTCCTTCAGTTTTTGTGCTAACATTCTTATCTCTAAAACTAGCATTTCCTATTAAAGAAAGCATAACCGAGGGTATAGCACCTAACTCTTTAAACCTAAATGAAACAACATGGCACATATGATTTACTTCTGAGAACTACGCATTGTGTGCAGAGATTTTGCAGCTATCTCCTTTCCTTCAGTTTTTGTGCTAACATTCGTATCTCCAGAACTAGCATTTCCTATACAGGAAAGCATAACCGAGGGGTATAGGACCTAACTCTAAAACCTAAATAAGCCAGCTCAGCACATATGATTTACTTCTGAGACCTAAGCATTGTGTGCAGAGATTTTGCAGCTATCTCCTTTCCTTCAGGTTTGTGCTAACATTCATATGTCTAAAACTAGCATTGACACTATAGGAAAGCATTACCGCGGGTATAGCACTCATCTGTTTAAACCTAAAAGAAACAACATGGCACATATGATTTACTTATGAGAACTAAGCCTTGTGTGCAGAGATTTTGCAACTATCTCCTTTCCTTCAGTTTTTGTGCTAACATTCGTACCTCCAGAACTAGCATTTCCTATACAGGAAAGCATAACCGAGGGTATAGCACCTAACTCTTTAAACCTAAATGAAACAACATGGCACATATGATTTATTTCTGAGATCTAAACATTGTGTGCAGAGATTTTGTAGCTATCTCCTTTCCTTTAGTTTTTGTGCTAACAAACCTATATCTGAAACTAGCATTTACACTATAGGATAGCATTTCCGCGGGTATAGCACCGAACTCTTTAAACCTAAATGAAACAACATGGCACATATGATTTACTACTGAGAACTAAGCATTGTGCGCAGAGATTTTGCAACTACCTCCTTTCCTTCAGTTTTTGTGCTAACATTCGTATCTCCAGAACTAGCATTTCCTACGCAGGAAAGCATAACTGAGAGTATAGCACCTAACTCTTTAAACCTAAATGAAACAACATGGCACATATGATTTATTTCTGAGAACTAAGCATTGTGTGCAGAGATTTTGCAGCTATCTCCTTTCCTTCAGTTTTTGTGCTAACATTCGTATCTCCAGAACTAGCATTTTCTATACAGGAAAGCATAACCGAGGGTATAGGACCTAACTCTTAAACCTAAATAAACCAGCTCAGCACATATGATTTACTTCTGAGACCTAAGCATTGTGTGCAGAGATTTTGCAGCTATCTCCTTTCCTTCAGGTTTGTGCTAACATTCATATGTCTAAAACTAGCATTGACACTATAGGAAAGCATTACCGCGGGTATAGCACCTAACTCTTTAAACCTAAATCAAACAACATTTCTTATATGATTTACTTCTGAGAACTAAGCATTGTGTGCAGAGATTTTGCAGCTATCACCTTTCCTTCAGTTTTTGTGCTAACATTCGTATCCCTAACCTAGCATTTCCTATATAGGAATGCATAACCGAGGGTATAGCACCTAACTCTTTAAACCTAAATGAAACAACATGGCACATATGATTTACTTCTGAGAACTAAGCATTGTGTGCAGAGATTTTGCAGCTATCTCCTTTCCTTCATTTTTTGTGCTAACATTCGTATCTCTAAAAATAGCATTTCCTATACAGGAAAGCATAACCGAGGGTATAGCACCTAACTCTTTAAACCTAAATGAAACAACATGGCACATATGATTTACTTCTGAGAACTACGCATTGTGTGCAGAGATTTTGCAGCTATCTCCTTTCTTCGGTTTTTGTGCTAACATTCCTATGTCTAAAACTAGCATTTACACTATAGGAAAGCATTACCGCGGGTATAGCACCTAACTCTTTAAACATAAATGAAACAACATGGCACATATCATTTACTTCTGAGAAGTAAGCACTGTGTGCAGAGATTTTGCAGCTGTCTCCTTTCCTTCAGTTTTTGTGCTAACATTCGTATCTCTAAAACTAGCATTTCCTACATAGGAAAGCATAACCGAGGTAGAGCACCTAACTCTTAAACCTAAATAAAACAGCATGGCATATATGATTTCCTTCTGAGAACTAAGCATTGTGTGCAGAGATTTGCAGGTATCTCCTTTCCTTCAGTTTTTGTGCTAACATTCCTATGTCTCAATCTTTCATTTACACTATAGGAAAGCATTACCGCACGTATAGCACCTAACTGTTTAAACCTAAATGAAACAACATGGCACATATGATTTACTTCTGAGAACTAAGCATTGTGTGCACAGATTTTGCAGCTATCTCCTTTCCTTCAGTTTTTGTGCTAACATTCCTGCCTCCAGAACTAGCATTTCCTACACAGGAATGCAAAACCGAGAGTATAGCACCTAACTCTTTAAACCTAAATGAAACAACATTGCACATATGATTTACTTCTGAGAACTAAGCATTGTGCGCCGAGATTTTGCAACTACCTCCTTTCCTTCAGTTTTTGTGCTAACATTCGTATCTCCAGAACTAGCATTTCCTATACAGGAAAGCATAACTGAGGGT